>NW_023596576.1:10285767-10302129 GCF_011947565.3 Pollicipes pollicipes
CTCAGCGGCCGGCGGCGGCGCGCTGTTGGGCGCGGGCGGGGCTCTGCTCGGTGCCGGCGGCCGCGGCGCCCGCTGACATTGCGTCCGGCTTTCCAAACTAATCGCTGCAACAGCGACCGGGCGCGCCCGCCACTGCCAGCGCCGCTTTCCCCAGCCGCGTGGCAGGCCGCCGTCCACTTGGCGGCGCAGATGTCCGCTCGGCGGCGCGATCACCACGCGCGCTGCAGCGGCCCCGTCACAGCACCTCTCTCACACTACCCGCGGCTGGCAGCCGTGCGTCGCGCCTCCGGAGCAGGGACCGCTGAAGCGCGTGCGTCCGTCCGCCCTCTCCCACGCGGAGGCCTCACTCGACTGGCGGCCCCGCACGCCGCGACCTCGACTCGCGCCTCCCATTCATTCATACATGCATTCATTCATTCGCCGAGCCGGCGGCCGGTGCTGCCGCCTGGCGGCCGGCCGGCCAAGCTCGGGCCGGGCGCGAGAGCGATGCAATCATCGCAGCATCCGGTCAGGTCGTAAAGCAGCCATCAGCGCGACCAGCGCGGCTGACCTCCGACCTTCGGGCCGCGCCGGCGGCGCGCGGCGCGCTGGTGCGTGGCGGCCGCGCGCGGCGCTGCCTGGATGCGCCGCTGCGCGCAGAAGCGGGTCGGCCGACGCCGGCCGGCGCCATGCCGCGCGGTGTCGGGTTCGTGGGCGTGCGCGCGCGAGGCGGCTCTGAGACGCGCACATCTGGCTGCGGCGGCCGGGCGAGAGGCGCGCGGCCGACCGCCGGCGCGGACGCTGGCCAGCCGGACAGGGACGCCGGCTGACCACGGCGGTCGCGGGCCACGACGGGGCGGCGGCAGGCGCGGGCTGCTACGTGCACGCGCACACTGGCCGGTGGAATATGGCATACATAATAGAAGAGGCCCTGCACCAGGCTTTTGACGTTGGTGGTCAGACGCTTCACGATAATTTCCCCGCAATCACCGGTGCAGGGAGTGGTTGTGTGACCCGTCTGCCACGACCAACTAAGGGGGCGGCAGCAACGTGTAAAGAATGAAGGGCGATATAATAATGTTGACAGCACGAGTCCAGTGCACTGCACCTATCGGCAATGATTAGGTGAATGTTAACACAGAAAGAGCCTTAGTCTGTGGGCGCCAATCGCTCACCCAGAATTCATTCGCAAACACAATAGCAATGCTGCTTGTGTCTCATCGGTGTTCGTACAAAACGAAATATTTTAGGCCTGGAATGTTTATTATCCTCACATATCGTGCCGGCTCCCACATCCCGGAAGCAAACACCGGGGCCAGGAAAACCTCGATCGGCGGCTTAGCTCTGGTTCTGAAACAGCCCAGCCATCGAGTTTATGAGCTCAGGGAGTATGCCACCTTTCTGAACCGTTCACTTATTCGATATTAGGCGAGCCCGACTTGATGGGCAATGCCAGTGTTCTCGAAATTCATCCGAATACCTCATAATTTCAATTCGAAGTAGCCGCTCGTGACAGGACAAATTGTCAAATTGTCAATGGTTGTCACGCGAGCTTAGCTTAAAAGACTGAAAAATACTTTACAGGACAAAAACCGTCTAAAGGTGGTGCGTATCGCTAGATGAGTGTGCCATTCAGCAATTTATCTGCGACGAATTGGAAGCGTAAATAACGGGCCACGGTCGGGTCAAGACAGGTTTGCACCAGTCGGTGACCCAATAAGACTTGATATAAGAAAGGCTTTCAGCCCCTGGGTTTTCTGTATTATGAATTGAGAGTCATGTTCAGTTAACGACCTTCAGGCTGCACCATACTAGGAAGCACTGGCTAGCTGACATAATCGTTATTCAGCATCACAACGTCGTTCAGACAGCATTTCCCGGTAAATTGAAGGTCGTTAACCCAGCATCAGAACTTTCAACTTTTAATAATCCAATAAGATCCTTTTCAAATGGCTTGGTGAGCCACCTGGTATTTAGTGTCGACACCAGTACGAATGCAAAATTGCTGTTACTCATATCAAAACGATTGAGAAAGCTGCCCTCGGTTTGGGCTCCGGCTGGAATCACTAATGACCATGTACCTGCGTGACCACCTGACTACTTACCAATCACTACCAAAAATATAAATATTTTCTCCAGGCCTATCCATCTACCGCCAACATGCATGTTCAGCCTATATTGTGGACAACTTGTGTTCACAAAAAGGCACAAAGCACCACAATTTGACCAAGAAAAGTTATTAACAGACATTGTCAGACGGGCTTTAAAGCTTTGATCACATCTGGTCCCGTTACATCAGAGTGCTGAGGTCTCGCCGCAACGAACTGGCGCGAATCGATTGAATCTCCTCCACATCCGCCCCGTGTTTGGCTACCGGCTAACGCGCTTCCAGCAGCGCACGCACTCGATACGACATAGTACTCTCTACAGCTTTGACCGGCTTTAAGCCACAAGCGCAGACGGTGTGGCATCTACCGTAACGCATGCGCCATATTCCTTAATGTCAGCTGTTGCCATTTACTTTGCAATATTCCTGCAAGACTGGTTTGAACGTGGGTCAGGCGGAGGACAAAATGCAGTTTCATTTTCCTTTACTGAGGAAATCAAAGAAATGTCGCACCATTTAACTATCTCCACGCTTACAATTCATCCACATTCATAACGCTATACTGGCATAGCTGCCAGCGAGCAATGAAATACACGAATGGCATTATCAACTTACTGAAATGTTAACGCAACACAACTACCGCCACCGCATACTCGCCTACCTAGGGCTTGCGCTCAGGAAAACTTATTCAAATTATCACGACGTGCCGGCAAAGCCCTCGAAAAAAAACAAGCATACCAGTCGGACCAGGAGCGCGTGCCGCATTTTTTTCTTCGGGGATCTCAAAACGATTTTTCGGCCAGAGCAATTTCGCTGTGCTCAGCCCACGTTTATTTTAATTTATGCGCAGTCAAGCCGCATCTGTTACAATGAATTTCCATATCCACTTACGAATACACAGCCTGGGGCATGTGTATCACTTTATTTGGGTAGCACCACCAAAAGAATGCAGCAAAGGTGCAACAGTGGTTCATGAAACGTTCAGAACCCACCCCTCTGAATCCGTGACACAAGAACATACATGTCAGGTAGTGTGATTTGAAAAGGCACGAGCCATTATCAAGTTTTACCAAGTGAGCTTAGTTTCTCGTGCTTGAAGTATCTACAGTGCGGATTCTTCTCGCCTACTCTCAACTTGTCGAGCGGTGGCCTCGACTCTCTAAAATGAAGGATATAATCATAAAAAGGATATACTTACAATTATGGACTGCACTGTGAGCGATGCACACGCCACCAAACTACCTTGGGACAGAACGGTGTCAGCCACTTTTTGCGAACGACTCATGATTCGCCACGGAGGTAGGAGCAACTACCTGACCCTTGCTGGAGCTGGTGCTTGAAGGAGGCAGACTAGTGTATAATACCACTCTTGCCTTCTTTACCCGATTGACACCTTTATTTCCGGCGCTGCGAGCCGAAGGAAAAAGTTTAAAAGGCGGCACTACTTTCATTTTGGTCCGTTCTTCATTGAAACCCTGTTTTTGGGCCACTGTTCCATCGTTCCAACAGAAAAAGTTGCCCTTTTATGCGGTCGTAAGCACGACCTGCCTGCATTTATGACTGAAAGACATCCTGGTACTGGGATCGTAGCGCCCACACACGAGCATGATGCCAACCACAGAATCTCATGCCACCTAAAGCCCACTGTTTTGTTTGCTTTTGCTTTTGTTCGCAAGGTCACTTGTGAGCTTCGTGGGCGCCTCGAGGCTTACGGACCACTCCGCAGCCAATCGGCTTTCTCATTGCCCGGATGTCCTCATTGGTCGTAGACGGAACTCGGGCCACTTCAGCACACCGAAAACGCCGTCTAGCTAATCGCGGGTACTGTCAGTCTCACAGGACCAGCCATCACCGCGACCTCTTAGTTTTCTCATTAAGTTCTCGGCATAGTTCTAAGGCCTCGCAGCCTCCGACCACTACGGGATCTCGGCCTGGCTTAGGGTCTTCAACAAACATGGGATTATTCGCCATTTTGGAGCACATATTTTGGGGGCGGGGGCACCTTGACTCCCCGCATATACCTCACCGTCGCAAAACTCGCTGATTTTTGGGGGCTCGCGGTTCTAACGCATAAACCACCTGAACAGCTCTAGAAAATCTCATATTAGCTCATACCTTTCATGGGTCACAAGAATTGCCAATACCATTTTCGGCGCATACACAAACAGCTCTCGACACATTCTTCACATTTAAGGTACCATCCTGTTAGCCATTTGTCAATTATTGCTTACCTGCTTGCATTGCAGTTCTTGCAATGCTTGAATATTTTTGTACTGAGTGCAACGCGTCGCGCTCAGCTCCAGCGCGAGTGAAATTCAATAACACTTTAACATCTAGGTCTACCATAACGAAACCGGGCTAATCAGCAAACTTAAAAAACATAAATTATATTAGCGCTCAGAGGTTACGGCGCAACCCGGGTTCGCGCCCGGGCACCCACGTGCAAGTCGAGGGCGCTGGCTGACCACTTGGCCACTGCGCCCCGAGTTTAGAGATAACACTCATCTCATTCTAGGCAACGTAACCTGAAAAGTTTTCACAGATACGGCAGCAGTAATAGCCTTATTCTTCGTAGAACAGCCAGGAGAATGGAGATGCAGATGAGTTGATATTTCAGAAGCATGCCTCTACCGAAGCGAATAGCAAGAGTAAATGCCTTATTTTGATTTACTTCTGTTATTCGTTTCGATAAAGGCATGCTGCCGAAATATCAATGCATCTATATCTCCATTCCTCTGGTTTCCTACGAGGAGTAAGGCTATTCCTACTGTCTTATCCATGCGCACAATGTTCCTCGCAACTTAACAACTTCCACCACTTTGGAAAGCTTTCAGCCATATGGTGTAACTGCCGACCCAAGTACGAGTGAACCAGGTACCTGTAAGAAAGCAACACTTGCATATCGCGTGGCTTTTATGCTAATCACGACAAAAGCCAGACATGATTGGAATCGGGCCTGCAAAAATCTATATTTTTGCAGAACAACGCTTAAACATCAAATTTCGTACATACAATGGTATCAACCCTAGGGGGGGGGGGGAGGGGCGGGGATTCACCGCCTTCAGGAACGACCCCTTGAGAAGCGATGGAACAAGGCGCAGATATTGTGACTCATCAGGGCGGGCAAGAACTCTCCGTATCCGGCCACGGCCGCGGAGACAGCATCATGACAGAGCGGACGGCATCAAAGCACAGGTGAGGAAGACCACAGTCAGCCAGGAAGAAATTCTGAAACAAAAGGCCAACAAGTCCAAAGGATCTAATTCTTCCATCGATGGGAGGTGGCCACCATCACTTCCTCTCCCCCTCCCCTTCTACCATCCTTGGCCATGAGCCAGATCAGACGTTACATTTACACAAATGTTGCGGGGCCAAGCCTTCAAGCTACCCTGGCGCCAGCACCCATATGCACACCGTCACGGAAGGCAGATGCGGAGACCGCAGCACGACGTAAGTCACGGCGCGAGGACAGCCACGGACAAACGACAGCGCCGAAATGAGCGCAACCAGTCACCGAGGAAACGCCGCGCTGATGACGTGCGCAGAAAAAGCGACTACCAACAAGACCACACGAAGGAAAACAGTGGCCAGGCGCAGTCCGCCGCCGCCGAAGATAGCTCCCGGACGGCGAGGGACGACCGACGCCATAGACGCACACGGGCGCCGTTGCCGCGCTCCCAGCGGCGCGTGGTGTGCGACATAGTCCGGTTGGCCCGCTGGTCCCGTCCGGTCCGGGCCGGCAGGCCGGCGCAGGTGGGGGGTCGCCCCGCCGTACCGGGTCGCCGCGTGACGGCACGCGCCCGTCGACGTGCCCGTCGCCCTGTGGCGCGGCACGGCTCTGCACGGCGCCGGCGGGCGCGCCCCATCCCGCCGCGGAGGGGCTGGGCAGTGTGCCGGCCGGCCTGGCCCGCACCCGCCGTAGGCGGCTCCTCTCGCCCGCCGCCCATCCGCAAGCGCACCGAAGCGAGCCGCCCGTCATTAATTCCGCTGAATTGTGAGTTCAGCGGTTAGTGCTGTCATTGTGCGGTTAAAAACCCCGCGAAATCTGCCGCCCACGTATCGCCACACAGCCGGTGGCGCGACGCAATGGAATGGGTGCGGCTCCCGCGGCGACCGCATAGGGCCAGCGGGGGCCGACATCGCCCCGGGCCGACAGCGTGCGACCAGCACGGGCCGACAGCGTAGAACCGACAGGGACCGACAGCGCCGCGGGACGGCGGTCGGCGCAGCGCCGATAGTCGGGCCCGTCTAATCTGAGCAGAAACACAATCTGCAGTTCCGGCGCGGCGGCCATGGACATCTGCCAGGTCGGCGCGGCTGATACGGCCCGTGTGCGCGCGCGGCTGCCGCGCGACCCGCCCCCCCCCCCCCCCCCCCTCCGCCCTCCACTTCATTCATGTTCTTTCCAACCAACGCATCGGCCAAATCACCGGAGAAGAGGAGCTGAAAGCTGAAGTAATATAATGTTGGAAATCTGGCCCTCTACTCCTCTTTGAAACCTCATCCTTTGGCATGAAAATCTGTCTGCTCATGTTCCTGGTAAGGCTCGCCGATGCTTTCAAAGGCTATATTCAGTCAACATAGTAACGACATTGACTGCAACCCTTATAATCGGCCACGTGCTGTGGCCGCCCATTTCAGGCAGACTTCAGCGACTGTTGACGGGACAAACCATTAATGAAAGGTGTCATTCTTTGGAAAACGAGAAGCTTCGCACCGCTGTCGCGTTGGCATCACAACCCCCGGATCATTGGCTCACCAAGACTACAGACTCCGCCTGTGTCCTCTCCAAAACACGGCACGACCCCACGGATCATCGGCTTACGAAGACTACAGACTCCGACTGCGTCCTCCTCTCCAAATCACGGCACGACCCCAGGGATCATTAGCTTACGAAGACTACAGACCCGACTGTGTCCTCGTCTCCAAATCACGGCAGCTGCGTCGACGAGAGCTCAGGTGTAAAGCCGTATGGCAGAGTCGGAGGGCACCTCAGAACCTGCGTGTTGAAAGCGAATTTGACCAGGAATCGTGTTTTCCACAGGAAATGCAAAATCGGTCGGTGAAAGCCAAATTGGAACTGCAAAATACCATGTCCCTAAAGCTACGTGAAATGCCTCCCCCAGTGATTACATCCAGAAAGGGAAGATACCCACCCCAAAACGCGGGAGAAGCAAACCCCGTCTTTAAGACGATTACTTTCATGCATCACCATAGCGCTGATGTCAAACTTCCACAAAGGGTGGGAGGGCCACGCCCGTTTTCCTCCCCCTCGGCTCATAGGTCTATGTTTGCGCGTATGATCCACACAGCGCGGCGCCAACGCCAGCGCGGGAACGCGGCCCGCGACGACATCCACCCCGCCCGAGCCGGAAAAACGCGCCAGCGCCCCCAGGGGGCGGAGCCAGACCATATTTGGCAGCGCTCGGCCGACAGAGGGCGGTAGAGGCTGTGGCGTCATCGGCGCCACGCAGCGCCACCGACTCGGCGCGGGCGACGCCGGAACTGGAGGCGCGCGCGCGCGCCGACTGTGGAGCCTTCGCGGTCTGTGTATGAGCCGGCCGACGAGAGAGTGGTGTTGACGGCACTCATGGAAGTTAGTTGGCAGCTCCATGTCTTCGTGGGGAATTTCGCCTGCTGGCTCCTCCTAGAGTTCATGCGTTTTGCACGATTGCGCGAAATGCACAATTTTCCGAAAGCTGTGCAAGACATTGCAACGGTGATTTCATTCAAATGGTGCCACGAGCTAGCTTGTTTCGCTAGTCTTTACGGGTATTGTCTAACTCTCACAATTAACCATCAATACAAAGCTCACGAGATAAGCGGCACAGTTCAGCCCTCACGTATAACGCCTCTATGACATGGCATCCTACACTGCTGCGTGTAAGTTATGACCACTTCGCTCCGCTTATTCAATGCTCGTAGGTGTAACCTTTGGTGCCACTACAAATTCACCACAACACATAAGACGGGTACTAGACATCCCAGTGTGTGCACAGGCGTGTGATTCATGCATGTATTAAATGCATACGTGCCTCAGTCGATGTCTTCTGCAGAACTACACAGGTGCTTTTTTTCACTACAGGGTTACCACATGCACAAATGCATGATTTACACTACAAAATAAATTGTCAACATCGAACGACCTTGACAGAAAACAGATTGATTTGTGTTCACGTCCCTTTTTGGTTTTAAATTGGTTATTTAGCGCGTGGAAGTGGCTGAATGTTATTGCATAAGCCCCCACGGGAATCCAGTACATTTACGTTTCACAACTTTCCGGTATATTCAACCATTGCAAACTTTGCGCAGCATTCCACTTGTTGTCCACAACAAGAACACTAAATGGCATGCGTGTCCGACAGCCAGCTATCTTGTTTTAGAAGGACAAATGTAATTGGGCATCATTATCAACGAGGCTCTAACACAGCTATTAGGTCGAAGACAAAAAAATATTGAAAAAATGGCGGCATGTGGAATATTTGGTGAATAGGAGCACTGTCATTCATGAAGATTTACGCATCACAAAGAGCAATCGTTCACTGTAATATGCTCGTTAATGAAATCATAATGAATTCCGAATTATCATCTATATGAGACAGGCGAGGCCTCAACCGGAGGGCCTGCAACAGCGTAACCAACCACTCAAGTGACATTTTTAAGGTTATGTGAACGCATTTACAGCCATTCGAACACGTTATGTTTTCATACAACGTAAGTAAGCTAATGGGTTTACTTATATTGTAACGAGTCTGACACACATCCCGCACAATTTGAAGTTTTGCGGAAATTGATGGAAACAGACTGCTTCACCATATTATCAATGACCCTTTTGCAGCCGTAGACATCCAGGAGGTCATCGCTAAAGATCATTCAATATGCGCACTTCTTACTGACCGAACAGTGCGAAATCTTCGTCATTATGAGTACAGAGTTCTCGTGCTGAGTTATCGACCTTCAATGCAACGGGGGTACTGGATTTGAAGCATCATGCTGACGTCTAAATTTTTCCCTCCGACTGTTTACAAATCTGACCTGCAAAATCCACCTTACAAGCGCTGCCTGAGACAGGTCTCAAGGATAGCCCAGGTTCCGTTCTACACTATTTGAGTCCGCTTTCGACAGTCGCATCATTTGAGTGGCATGTCAGACTCGGTTGAACGCGGTCGCAGTCGCTCAGCTGCGTCCAATCGACACCGCGTATTTCTAAGGCACAGGGCGGGGCTTATTCAGGCCCGCCCAGCTCGACCTCGGATGGCCTTGACGCCGTAAGCCTAAAGCCTGCGCACTTGGTCAGGGGTAACGAACAATTTGCCTTGTGTTCTTACTGTGCAAGGGTGTGTGATTCGATGATGGATGGTCGTCTTACCACGACGGGACAGCGCTCAGATGGTTTGCCGTGATCGTGACGTTCACCTCAACCAACCTGAGAACGAACAACGAAAGGTTGTTCACAAATCGATCAGCTATATAACAGCGCCGTATTTATACCGTTATTTTTCTCTGTCCCGGAACTGCAGGGGCGGGCACCTGACCCCCCGTCCCCCCCCCCCCAACACAAACACGTCGGTTCTGTGCTGGCACGTTGCCCGGCAGTGCAAAGGTACATAACCTTGACGCTCGCCAAACTAGACTGAAAATAAGAATCCAGCGGCCAGTATAGACGACAAAGTCGCAGCACCTGGAAAATAATGCGGCTCCGGTGCTAGTTCCGTTACTGGAAAGACACCCGGGACCTCTCTGTGATTGCAAGTGACAAAGAGGCCTACCAGAAAAGGCAACTGAAAGAAAAATGTACGGACGCAGGCATATATATATATATATATATATATATATATATATATATATATATATATATATATAATGCTTCAGCTCATTCAAGTCACAAACGCCGTGCAGAAGAACATAAAAAAGAAAGCATCACACGCTATTCTCGGTCTGCATTTTATCGACCACCTCTATTGGAGATAAGCTGCAAAACCAGACGCTGTCATGTGGGACGGGCCTCAAAAGGCTCCAGGACGAAGTCAAGGTGTTCAATATAGGGTTCCGATTTCGTGCGATTTTAAGCTCAGCAATATGACTACATGCCTTCAGGATGAACATTTTGAGAGAGCTTGTGTCGACGATTTCCGTATGTCTTAGCGAGGTGCACTCTTCATACATAATGTTGCTCATCCAATCAGCGTTATCTAATATTCGTGCAAAGGAATGATGACGAACTGAAAAGTTGACGATGACTATGATGAATTGCGTATGACGAATTGCGTTCCTCTTACGGAGGCACGACAGCCACGAAGAGTATCCAACAAAGCCACAAACACTTTGAAGTCATTACAAAGTCCCTTCAGACGCCTTTGAAGTACAAAGTACCTCTTCTGATGCCTGAGAAACATGATCTGTGTGATTCAGCCGACCATAACCAGATGCTACCGCTCCTCGCATTGTCACCTTGACATGAGAGGGCGCCCCCCCCCCCCCCTCCCACTGCCCCCAATTTTCACAGCTCAAACAACCCTTGCGGTAGGCAAGTTACGAACCACCTGCAAGGTGCACCCAGTGACCATAATCGTCAAACAAAATCAGGAATGACCGCGTTGGAAACACAAAGGGGCCACGTGATCATCGTGATATTCTATCACGTTTTTAGTCTCTACGTCAATACACATGCCGCTTGAACCGGCGATGCCCGTCCGGATAGTTCCCCTGGTTTAAGCGTTTGCTTTCCCATCAGTGTCAGGATTTCGATTTTTCCTTCGTAGAAGAGTAACAAAGTGTTACAAGCGTCGTAGTGAATGAAAGAAATGTTACGCGCGCCATTAGAAACAGACCATTCCTTCAGCAACACCAGCAGAGTAGCTGCATACATTTCTGTTCCTGGTGCAGGTACATATTCATCACCATGGGAAATCCCGTACCCAAGCCCAGTCGGTTGATCATTGTTTAAACAGAAAATATGCATAAGAATATGCGTCAATTTTATCCGACGATTATCCTGCAATACCTTGCGGCGTATCTCCAAGTCAGCACGAGCGTATACCAAGCCTGAGCCCACTTTTATCTTTTTGCAGATCAATCATTTGTGTAAATATTAAATTAAGTGCAAAATCTTCGCATCTAGGTAACTGGAAATGTTTATTATATGCCTACATCGTCGAATCGTAATGCATTTTCATTTTTTGGAAACCCCCGTTTAAATCCCTGCAACTGCTTGTCATGCTAAAAAACCGTTGTATGTTGCAACTGTCTTATTCACCGGAAGTATAATTTAACTGCAAACGCAAAACAGCAATGGTGATTCCGGGGCCATCATCATCTTGGCATAATTGCCCAATCTTACCGGATTTTTCAATAACGGGCACTGAAACCGCCCTGCATATGCCATGTACTAGATATGTTGACACACTGCGTAGAAAAAATTACTCGGAAAAATAAAAAAAGTGCAGTATGGTGCACCAAACGCAAAAGCATAACCGACAGGGTTTCCCTAGCATTCTAACCTGCCCAGGTTGATAGATACAACGATTTTCGCGATGATCTTACGACCCACCAGCCGGGAAAACTATAACGTACACCACAAACACGGGTAATATTTATTCACACTGCATCAGTCCAGTCCGAACCGCAGCTATCAAACATTCATAAGTCAGGAGCATGCTCACATTCTGTCACGTCACATCACCCGGCCACACACCGCAAGTTGTGGGCGCCAGCATATCAGAATGGCGATCAAGTATGATGCCATACAAACAGTGGGGGTCAGCTACAGTAGTTGAATAAACCAGTACCCCTATGGCTGCCAACCAGGCAGAGCGAACAAATGATGTTCTCTCCAGTCATCAAGGTGTCTCCAGGTTGAGATGGATATTGCAAATATTCCTCTGCTTTATTTGATTCTGCAGGTCTAAGCTGTGATTGTGTATGGCAGCCATCATTTTTTGCTTCCATTCAAGTCATGCTTAGCATAATATCCATATTTCCATAATTTGAAGCTTATTTTATTGCAGCCATAAACTCCTTGGTTTCTTGGTTCATTCTCCAAACTTGTTGTGGATTTGGTGGCTTTTAGGAACATTTTTTTGAAAATAACAAGTGTCATTTTATTTGGAAATCAGTGCTATCAATGGATAGTCATTTCTTTCAAATTTTAAAGTTATGACATGGCAGCAGGTGATACCAACATCATATCAGCTTCTGTAAACCTGGATCAAACTAGCATCACCGTCATCATCATTCAGGCACAATCATGATTTGGGCAGGTTTGAAGTAGTTCCGCCCAGTGTATAATACCAAAAATGGATTACATAAAATGAAACAAAATGCATTTGAAGCTTATCTGGGAAGTCATTGGAGAAAAGTACATAATATACAAAATCACAACATAATAGTCATGTAAATGCTGGGTAGCCTACAGGATGTTGATGATTCCATGAAGGATACTCCTTCAAACCTCATTCAAAGCTGTTAGAATTTAACATAAGAATTCAACCATATCCAGTTAAAGGTCAGAGAAATCTTATACAATCAAATGCATGCACATAGGAACAAAAACCTGAATGCAAGCTTGATGGCAATAAATTGTCAAGTGATTTCACTTCAACATAATGCTATCAATTTGGGAACCTGTTGAGGAAAATGGAAATGAGAGTATTGAATGTCCACCAGTTCTGACTGCAGAAGTCTGCCAGGGCATCATTGCCATATGCTCATTGACACTGATCCCCAAAAACATAGCAAAGCTTTGCATGTCTTACACAATAACAGAAACACCTGATTATATGTGATCATCGCAACTGGGATGGGTTGAAAAACCCATAGGCTGAAATGGCCTAAGTTACAGCAAATATGATACTTGCTTAAAATAAAAATTATATTCATCCTCACAATCTACCTAAGTCACCAACCCACACAGAAAATAGTGCCAGACCTATAAGGATATACACATTTGTGTCAAAAAGCTCACTATAGTCCAGTACAGAATTTGATTTCTTTACCATGTAACAAATCCATATCCACAAAACAATCTTATTTTATTTTAACCTCTGAAAAATGGCATGACAACATAGCTAGGTAAGCTGCCCACCACAGGCCAGAAGTACTTATCCTGTAATCTGTGGTTAGATTGCTGCTCTATGTTCAACAGCACACAAATGGTTTATAATGCATGCAATATGGCTCTACCTGTCATCATGCAGGCACTCATCAAGAAGTGACCAAGGATTGGCAATCAAATGTTGCTAACTACATGATAAATCCTCATATCCATATCATGCCAAGAAGCGGCAATGTCATATGCAGTTGTCTTCGCAGGCGTATCCCATAGGCATGCTTGTAACACATGACATCAAGTTCAAAGAAGTCTTTATTCATGGGAAAACCGACACTGGAAGCGCATGGGACGTAGGCACTCACCACGCAGTAGGCTTCAACAGCGTCCTCAAGCGCAGAGCCGCCACACTGGCAGCAGTATACGATGCCTCATACTCAATAGCAGAGGTAAATTTGGCGCACCAACTCTCAGTTCGGATAACAGTACCCCAGCGGCAGCAACCGAATCCGCCTTCGCCGGCCTGTACCCCACTATGCTATTTATATATTTTCAAGGCTAAGGCCAGGCGGAGCTTTACAACGTATACCAGCCTAACAGAAGCACACAAAAGATCGTAGAACTGACGCCACTTTGAGTGAATTGCGGGTGCCTTATAGGTCACCGCGACCAAATTTTGATTGGTGCAACAGTCCGCATCCCAGCGTTTCATGTTCGCAAGTTTGCACTGGATCAAAGTTTCTTGGTGCGCTTGGTCCTGCTATGCAGCGTTTGTCTTCTTTCAACATGAAATGATCTGAGCGATACCAAACATCAAATACATGTCATGTCTTCACGTAGTCCGCATGCATGCATGGCAATTTTTTTTTTTAGCGCGGCTCCGCCGTTCGATCGTTTCTCACGGCGCGTGACTTGTGTCATCATGGGCGTAGCAACAGGGAATGAGTAGGATGCCATGGACCACCATTTCTCGAGAATGTTTAACATTAACTCGATGGAAGCATGGAAAGGATCGATTTCAGAATCGGTATAAATTGGCCGCTCGACTCTCCTGACTTTCCTATGCATGTGAGAGGCATCCTCGTCTGGGGTCCAACGTTTTCATTGAATAAATGCCATCTAATGGAAGCAGCCCGATGTCATCGTTCCAAAAGCACGTTCTTATATGGGTTTTATCAGTAACAAGGGTCAAGCGCAACCTTCCGGGTGCCAAATCTCAATTTTTTTCAGAACTGCGCATTGGACCAAACTTCTGCGAAATATTCCAGTGCCTGGTGTAAGTCATTTTGACAAAGGGAAGTGGAAATGCTCCGATAAGTTTAATCCAATGTAAATCAATACAGGAAGGAATGGTTAGGTGGGGGGAGGGGGTGGGGGGGGGGGGGGGGCATGTGCTCCGTGTGCTCACCCTTCAATACGCTCCCGGCAACACTAATCACGGTATGATCTGATGAAGTGGTTGAGAGCTAAGGGCCACGGCAAAAGGTTCATTTTAAGTCGTGCATGTATATTGGAATGTTCGATGGTTCCAATCAAGCCGCGGTACGACAGCAGGTCCCTGTTACGACTACGATCACGCAGCGACGTACCCAAGGTGGGAAAGGGGGATTGGGCACAGGGTCATACCCGCTTCCTGTGTGTACTGGGGCTCACACTAGATGTCGGATGACTTTGCAAGAAAGTTACTCAAATTCGTAGGATCCTGAAGCCAACTTGTCATCCCGCCGAGGGAAATCTGGGCTAAATGTCTGAGAATAGACATTATGAATAAACTAAATAATTTGCAGACCAAAATTTACCCAAAAATAATCTAGACTAAATGATTTGCAAAGGGAACCCTTTTTATGATGCAATCCCACGGAAGGGAAGGTATCGAGGTGACCATAACGTAAGAATCTTGTGCGATGGGTAGCAAAAATACTGCAGGAGGCCCCTTGCCACGGCCGAGAGGAAGTCCCAGCAATGTTACCGTTAGTATCTTGGGCGGTTGATGTTCGTAATACGACAGCAGTTGTTCGTTATGACGGAAATAGCTGAGGACGTAAGCAGAGAACCACCATGGGACTAATGGGAGGCCCCTCTCATAATTATGAGAAGCCCCCGATCGCGAATGAGAGCAAACTTGTCTTTATCGGAACGAGGCCCCTTTCATGATTAGGAGCAGGCCCCTAATCACGGCTGAGTGCAGACTTGTCTGGACAGGGCTAGGCCCTTTCGCGATTAGAAATCGTGATCGTGATTAGAGCTCCCTGTCGCGACTGAGAGCAGGCTTGTCTTAATCAAAACGAGGCCTCATGATACGAGGATTAGTAATTTAGATGTGTTGGGTGGTTTTATGGAACTGCATAAGCATTGGAATTCTGCTGGAGTGGGATGAATTTTTCACCATAGCCCCAAGTGTCAAAATCGGCGAAAGGACCCAAACGAAAATTTCAGTACAGAGGCGGTCGCTGGCGGCGCCGCCACCAATGACCCAATGTTGACTCGTCTCTCAATAACATCATGTATATCTCAGTTAACACGTGTAAGCTGCGTAACAGTCACGGATCGCTTCGATACAACGCCCGTGTAACGATATTGCAGGCACTCAGAACATTGAATGAATATCACTTACAAGTTGTGGTGCCAGTTAGCTTCGAGCACGCTGTGCCCGACCCCGGTATCGGACGGATGCAAAGTTATATCGTGAATCGCCACGAAAACTGAACCCGTCGTATGTGCAATCCCGCAATGTTCATGTTCACAGCAATCCGTCCGGCAGTCTGTGCTGTGCCGTCTGGCTAAATAAATGCACACTGATAGCCACGCAAACAGATGAACACTCAGAAATTCATGGATTAGAAGGAACAAGATGCCATGCACATGGGGCTTGCTTCACGGGCTTGCATTGTCATCCTTTACCGGATGTCACACCTAGCTGAAACGCCTGCCGTCTTTTTGAGCCCCAATGCTAGCGGTAATAAAGGTCCTCCCAAGTTTAGGGGTGGCCTGATAGAGAGAAACCTAATACAATCAACCTAAACAACAATGTCGGATGCCCGCATCAAACCTGCACCGGTCGTGCATGCGTGGCAGCGAAACTAATCTCACATGCCGTATCTTCCCTCTCGACTGACAAGAGTCTAGCGATATGACGTTTAGCGCTCCAATATTTGTTGGCAGGCGGGAATTATGCTCACCAGCATTGCCAGCGAGTGAGGGTAGGCCACATCGCTGCAACAATCCGAAC
>NW_023596576.1:10303129-10333129 GCF_011947565.3 Pollicipes pollicipes
GGAGAGAGAGAGAGAGAGAGAGAGAGAGAGAGGAGAGAGAGAGAGAGAGAAGAGAGAGAGATGAGGAGAGGACGAGAAGAGAGAGAGAGAGAGAGGAGAGAGAGAGAGAGAGAGGAGAGGGAGATGAGAGAGAGGAGAGAGAGAGAGAGAGAGGAGAGAGAGAGATGATGAGATGAGAGAGAGCGATGGAGAGAGAGAGAGGAGAGGAGAGAGGACGTGAGAGGATGAGAGGAGAGAGAGAAGAGAGAGAGAGAGAGGAGAGAGAGAGAGAGAGAGAGAGTAATTTAGACTTTTCATTAAGTGTGCATGACCAGCTAGTACTTTTACGCTAAAAAGTTACCTTAAAATAGCCCTTACTCTCTTACACAGGCAGGGAGCAGCGTAATTTGGACGGGGAATTTCGCAACTTACAGAAACACATAGGCGTAGGAACGCCCCAAAAAGTGGAGGGGGGGGGGGGGTTGGGACAAACTCAGGGTGTACTTCAGTAGTTTTCTCTGGAAAGCAAGCCTGATGACCGGGGGGGGGGGGGGGGGGAGGGCTACGGGTGGTGGTTGTTATGGCTCTTTAATCACATGTCATGGTTGCTATGCTAATTATGCATCCAGAGCTGTTCTTCACTGGTACACAATCTTGCCTATTCGACTCATGTGTCATTTGGCAAATAAGGCTATCCATCTTTCCAAGATTATTCGTTCATTTTAACATTGTTTTTCTTGGGGAGACGAAATTCCACGAGCGGGTAAGCATTTTGGGTCATTGAGCATCTGTCTCCACAGTGTAGATGCCGAAATACGGCCTGGATATCGGCTGGTGAGAATTTTGGAAGTGGATCGGTGGCTCACAGTGCGACAGATTTTCCATGCGCCTTCATCTCGCTGGCTGCTCTTCAAAAGATAAGACTTGTAGCAGCATTTTAGGCAGAATCAAATCCGGTAACTTGAAACCGCCAGAAACAAGGTGAAAAAATCCATAAGACTGGAAATTTTCTTTTAAGGACCAAGCTACGTAATAAGGCCCATCTGCCATCTGTCCCTTATCTGGGCCCTGCTACTGTCCGCCGTCGGTGGCCACGGCCCTGGCCCGGATATCTCCCGCATGGCTGACTGTGAACTGGTCGTATGGATGCTTTGTTGCATACTTTTGGATCAGCGTTACTACTACATGGTGTATGAAACATGCATTGGACACCTGCAACAGCAACTTTTTCCGAATGATCTTCCCTTACAACACACCATCTCAGAAAAATAACCTCCGGGAAGCTGTCCTGCCTTAGGCACGCATTAGCCCAACGAACGCTTCATTGTCCATCATGCAACGTATACGACTTGATCTGCTTTTGTATGTAGGCAGGGGCGTAGCCAGGGCCTTGCCAATGGAGAACACAAGGTTGACAAAAGGCCATCTTATGGTGACCCCCACCAAATATCCCCGATATAGCTTACTTGTGAACAAGTGACACGGTTTTCTTCGTCTTAATGTTATTCTTATCTCGTAACCAGAACAGAAACCAGGAGCTCCCGCGAGTTCAATTCTTTTTGTATTTTGAGGTCAATCAACTGCTGAAATAAGGCGTTGAACGACTGCATGAATTAAATCACTGGCGCTCTAATTTAAAATGGTTAGTAGACTCTTTCTAAGGCGAAAGAATTCAGAACCTTTGTAAGAATTGTTTTGTCCGGGTTCTACAGACATTGAGGACATCGCGAAAGTAGATTGCAGATCGATATGTTTGATCCAAATTTGAAGATGATGATTTGACGGCAGATCGAGTAGTCAACAATGTGTATTAACGTAGCCAAGCCATGTTTGTCTGAAAATGTTGACCATTCAGTCAGGCGATTAGTGATACAATTTATGTAACGTGTTTTTTAACATGCGCGCCCGCAAATCTCAGCAACAAAACCCGACACCAGACGTTGTCGTCCATAGTCCGCTGGGCGTTAGCGCAGTAGTTAACTCCTAGCTGTGGCCCACCGGTGGACGAAAATGATGACGTTTTTGAAATGATTATCTTTAAAACTTTATTCGGCTGGTAACGCAAGTTATGTGACGCTGTTTTGAGCATGCGCACTCGAAAATCTCAGATACACAAGCCCCTTCCCCAGGCGTTGCAGTCTCCGGAGGCCGCGCAGCGTCGGCCTAGCAGGTAATACTAAGCTGTGACCAACGGGTGGACGAAAATGACGACGCTTCTGAAATAACTATCCTTGAACGCTTCACGACATCAGATCTTACCTTTGGAGGGCAGGCTGAGTGCATATTTCACGTGTGCAATTCTTATACTGATGAAAAGAACGGATTGGCCCTTAAAGCACCGCGAGATAGGGCTGGAATCTGGTGGTTGAACTGGAAGAGTGAAAGCAGGATCTCTATTTTGTGTTTTTGCAGCTATTTATCTATCCAGAAAACAGATGAACACGGTGCTCCCCGTCTGGTGGCACTTGCAGTGGCCGAAACTTTTCGGTTTTACGGAAGTTGCAACCCAGACCATCCTTGTCCTTGCTCTCGAGGTAGCAGGCAGGCATGTTCAAGCCTTTTGATGTAATTTGCTTCAAAAATACATTCTGAAAAATAAACGTCCTCAGGCAAACATAGCATGACCCTGCTCGTTTTCTTTCAGCTCATTTCGACCCACCCTTTTCAACAATAATGAGACCCCCACTCTGCTCATCAATAATAAAACCCCTTATTTCCTCCTGGGCAAGGGGCCTCTTGAGTAGAACACCAAGGGTATATTACCGCCTCCGGTCAAGGGCTGAAGGGCCATTCCGTCCCACCACGAGTGTCTTCTGACTATCATTCTGGTGACACGGCGGGATCTCCAGGTCGATCCGTGAACCATTAGAAGGATATAGCAAATCACATTGTTCCCATTCCTGACACGGGAGGCCTTCTGACCCGCGCAGTTAGCCCCGGATCATCACAGGAAACCCGATTGATGCAGCAACATCCCTGATCGCCGCATAGTCCAATTATTGTCACATAGACTCCAGTTCCGTGTTTTCCTGTGGTCTTCAGAGATATTGGGTTCTCCCTGACCATAGATTGTACATGAAATGGGATTCTACTACGTAATATGGTCTTGAACATGCGCGTTCGCAAGTGATAGCAACAGGCTCGACGCCCGGCGTTGCCGTCTCCAGGCGGTACAGCGCCGGGGTTGGGGATGTAACACTAAGCAACGGCCAATGAGCAAACGAAAAAGATGACGCATCTTAAGGGAGATAGCTGGTGAACTAGGTAAATCGACGTGCATGTTTAATGTAATTCAAAAGTAAGCCAAATGCAGCCTTAATCTGAAAAGTGGGGGGGGGGAGTTAACAATGCTCCCCCTTTTAAAAAGCGTGGGGGAGGCATGGTCCCTGACCCCCCCCCCCCCCCCCCAGTTCATACGCCCATGCATATACAGCGTTGGCAATGAAGCTCTAAAGCTGAAAGCGGACAATCAACCTCCGCTGTCAGGTTCAAAAACTTCGTAACAGTACTTACAAGATCTATCACCGTCGTTAACTGCTCAAATACCCATTCGCTCCTCCCACAAGCAACTTGGCCTCGCCGGGTGATCGGGCCCGAGTTCGTACCGCCGCCGATAGCAGAGCGAGGTTTGGCATATTCAGTTATCCCCCCCCCCCCCCCCCCGAGACCCCAACTTTCATCAGACGTTGCGACATCAGCGCGCCGGGGATAAATTTCCATACCAAGCGGAAATCTCTGTCTGCTATAGTGGGAAAAACAACCACGCGAGACGGATAACAAAATCAAGGGACTATCCTGCGAAAACTTAGATTTGTCGGCGGCACTCGGCCAAGGCCTTCCCGACCTGGAAGAACAGCATCAAAACTGAGCCTGGCTCCGTGAATAATTGATTATTGATACTGGATAAAACACAATTTCCTGGCGGGCAGGGGGACGAGCCCAAGGAGCCCAAGCCCCCATGGCTGCACCACTGCTTTCAAATGTATTGAAGTTCAAGCAGTTCAGTGAATGTGGAATTTGCTGAAAAACCGTGACCAAAGCAAAAAGTGCTGGTTGATGGAAAAGTATGCTCACATCCGCACGGCTCTGTAGACCAACGACCGGATTCTTCTTGCAGAGGACAACACCATCATCGACCGTTCTAGCCAATGCTCCTCAAAGAATGTCATGCGAGCCGTCGTCCAAAACAGGGTCCAAACATAAAATCGATATCAACAATATGCAGTTGTTATAAACAATGCTACTTTTCCATCTAAAGCCCAAATTCTCATTTGTTGTGAACATCTCTAGCGATAAAATATATGATTTAAGTGACAGAAATAATTGGAATCCAATTTTGGCGGGAGAAACTCTGGCAGTCCTGTCGCGCCGCTTCTGCCTTGTCCGCTCCGGCACGGAAATGTTCTAGCACGCAGGTCGGCGGATGAACACCAAATATAGTTTCTAATACCACATGATGTTACCTGCTATTTCGGCTTTAGATGAAGATCAAATTTTTTACACAGATTTTTTATAACTTTGGACACCCTCTGACGAAAAAAATATATCATACAATCATGAGCTGATGACCCTAGAATATTTATTTAAACACCACTCACACGTACCCGGCGCAAACGGCGTACATGACGCAGACATCTTGGTTCCGGGCTGGAGTCCGGTCTGGCGGGAGCTGTTGAGAAATTTTAGGGACATAACCCAAGCTTTGGTAAGCATATATGTATGGCAGGCTCTTCATCAGAGTCGACTGTCTGCAATCGTGTACTGTTTTCGTAATTCCAGCGAATGCCGCAAGTGCTATCTACGATAACGACGCAGCGGGTTTGTGCCGGGCCAATTTTGAAAATATTTCTTCTGTGGCTGATGATCATTGCGCTGTTGCGGCGATACAGAATCATTCCTCGGTTATCCTGGTCAGATCCAATTTAACTGGACGGTGATATGCGCCGTCCATTAGAATGGGTTCTTGTGTAAGTCAGCCAATACGCTCCCCATTTCCTAGAATTGCTGGGCAGCATCAGTAATGGCTGCCATCCCTGAGGTGGCCATATTAGATTGTCCCAAGGACGTGCCATGGTATTGATTGGCATTCTGGTTAGGTGTGTGGTAGCGATTTGGGTTACGTACTGTGAATTATGAGGTTATGAACTGACAGGGCGTATGCTGACATTTGCTGCTATATCTCATGCCTGAATGCTTGTAATGGTCCAAGCTGCATTTTTATCAGTAAGTTATGTTGTTGATGTTCAGGCATAGCAACACTACCTGAACATGGAAATATTTAGGCCAGTGTGCATGTGGCATGTGGTTAAGTTTCATTGTGTTGCTGCAAATATAATACTTATTTGGTAACTTAAGTGCTCTTGAACTGGAAAAGGTTGGACAATACTGTGGGCAGTGGTATTGATAAGGGTCATAGTTGCCATGTTTTTGGTGGCTGGTTTTCCTATGTACAAAATTTGTTTTTCACTGCTGAATATGGGCATTTGGATTGCAAGGAATAATTACAAGTGTTAATCCAAATTACATGCAATGTTGGTTGGACACTTAGTATGCAATGCTTTGTTCAATGAATGTTGGTGTGCTACATGTCAGGTACCGCTGGCTAAGGCTCTCATTATGACATTTTTCTGCCAAAAGGAATGATTTCAGAGATAGAATAGTCAAAGTGTTGTTTCTTGTTTAGTTGGCTCCACTTATTTCAAAGAATCAGTGCCTTGGTATTTAATGTAAATTGTTCTTACACTTGGATCCAGGCATCTTGACAAATTTGCTGTTATCAAATCTGTCGGGTTCTTACTTTCATCAGTTTTGTAAAAATTATCTGTTGTTAGCTGACCTGATGTATGTTAAGTGGCTACTTATGCTTGATGCATGGTCCCATGTTGTACATGGTGCTCCCAGACCATGTCACCAAAGCATGGTTTTAACCATCATTTTGTGGTCTTGCTTTAAGTGCTCAGATTCATTTTTGCTGCAGACTTAACAGACTAGATAGGTCATGCATGTTTATGATGTTGTTTACTTGGTAAATTCATGCAAGTTGATGGCAGTGCTGACTTGTCATGAGGCATATATAGTGGAACATAGTTGCGCAAGCATAACAATGAGTCACGTGGACCAGGTTGTTACATTATGGTCAGTTCACTAAGCAGCTAGATGCTGGATTCTTCCTGGTTTGGGGATCACAAACCAGTTTCCTGGAAGGAATGTTGCGAGGTAAATATACATCTATGCGAGGTAAATATACATCCGCCACAATGTGAACTGGGTTCAGAAGAGATAAGTGAGGAATGCAGTTACCTGATGTTGGCAGTCTTAAGGTTTGATTAGCCATTGGTATGATTAATTCTGTCCATTTACTCAATGACAGCTTAAAACAGTTACATTATCTTAAACACTGTCACAAACTTCATTGATTTTGCAGGTTGGTGGTTCTGGGCAACATGGTGGGTTTTTGGTCTCAACAGAGGGTTTTATCATGTCTTTGTATTTGGCTGTGCTGTGGTAGAAACTGTTTATCACATAATGGACAGTATGTTATATTAGGGTATTGCAACATCTATCCAATTTTTATTCAGTTTCATGGATACAGGTTAAAACACACAATTCTGTTATAAAAGGTAAGCATTAAATCTTTGGAAAAGCTTGGAAAGTGCAGCATGTAAAATGGGGTTAAATGCTGTTCCAAGCTGTAGCTTGATCATGCTTGCAGCATTGTGTGCAACTACTGTGCACAAATATTGATTTAATTAAAGAACATGATTCCAAAATGTTCACACCTTTTTGGACATTTTTCACACCATTCAAAGTGACCAGCACTGTTCAAATTATCCCCACTTTACTGCACATCATGTTGTGTTTGTCATCTGTGAATTCCACCAGCCACTGGTGGATGTAGAAGCGATGTGGCACAAAATGTTTAAAACTGGGGAAAAGAGCAAATCTGTCATCCCATGTTAAAACCATCAATCCATCCAACCAAGTTACAAATGTGAAAATTTTCAGCTATGGACGTTTTGCAGCTTACTTCACGCTTCCACATGCCCTGGTTGCCGAGATATGGCGCAAAACGTGAAAAAGATCCGGCGCCAGTGCTGGCGGCCTCTGGCGGCCGGCGGCAGGGGAGAGCGCATTTCGCCTGTGCTCCCTGCAACACAGGCAAACCTATTTCATGGGACCGGTGATTGTTTGTGGGATGTGACTATTATTTTTTGTCCATGCCATCAACTGTACAAAGTATAATTGTTGTGCCAAACAGCATTGTGTTGTTTCAAAAGGTGAAAAACGGTTGGTAGCGGCAAAATAAATCTTCCTGGCTCGCGCACACATGGCTTGTCAATGTGCTATCTCCTTTGGCAGTCACAGCACTACAAGGACATTTTTCATGGCGGTCACCTTTTTCCCCCAGCTACGGACGCCAATATGATGGACGAGACCGTGATGGTGGACCATGGGGGCATGGTCGACCATTCCGGCATGGCGGACCATGGTGGCATGGTGGACCATGGCGGCATCGAGTTCAGCGACGACACGACGCTGCAGCTGCAGCAGGAAGACGTGGTCGGCGAAGACGAGAGCTGGGATCGCGTCGAGCGGCTCAAGATGGCCATCCAAGCAGTGGAAGTGGATGAGATTCCGTGCCGGCGCGCGTCTCGCCTCTTCAACCTGCCCGAGTCGACGGTGCGACGACATCTCAAAGACCCGGAGGTCAGGGGCGGGGAGGCATGGCCATGATGTCACAGGGCATGGGCAAAAGTGACCCTTGAATTTTTGTTTTTGTAGCTGGGTGTAGAGATGCGTTTGTTTTTAGAATATCAAGGCAAATTTGTCAAAGATGTGAAAAACCTTTATTTGTGCTACTGCATTTATGCATGGTTATTTTCCCTATGGTTCATACAAGTGATGAACATCATGAACTCACTTCTAACACATAGGTTTGTCATAACCATACTACCATACCATACTCTTTACCTGCTTTACCAAAGTTTGTATTCTTATTACTGTTAAAGTTTTCATGTTACCATTTAGGGCTGTGTTGTCCATTCTGATAGCTTAGCTGGTGAGAGCTCATGTCTTACAATGGGGCAACCTCTGATGAGGTGGGTACTAGTCACATAGGCACTCACTTTTTGTCCCTGACTGGAATGGCCTGCAGCTGGTGGTAGTGGCTTTGCTAAAAGTCAGGTGCTAAGAGAGCAGGTTGGAATGGGCTAACGATTGCAACATGTTAAGGAATTCCCACCACAAAACTATGTCGTTGGAACCAGAATTTTGTAATTTAATGGTGTGGTTGGTGTTCATGTGACAAGCACAGGATAACTTTGGCTGCTCCTCTCAGAAACTCATGCAATCATAATGCTCAGACTAAATCTTTAAACATGGTATTGTTTTTGTTGATTTGTCTGATTTTACAAGTTGAAATCATGCAGTTTGTATCTGGTTTGTTGAGCTATTTCTGGCAAGAACAGAATGCATTTTTTCTACCATATTAAAGCAATGCTCAGGTGTTAATTTGTGCATAGTTTGGTAATGTGTCGTTAAGTCAATAATCTTTATGTCCAATGGGTTACATATGCTGTACTGCCCTTTGGTTGCAGTACGTGCACACCCCCATTGCAAATTGGCAAATTAATGCAATATGACACAAATTGCTATATAATGTGCCTGACATCCTGCGGCACAACTTGTAGGTGTATTTCCAGCCCTATTATCTATTTTCTAAACGCAGGCAAGCGCCGCCGCGGCGTACGGGCGGTGCGTGAAGGCGTTGCGTTGGCACGCGTGTTGGACCGCCGCTGTGCTGTGCTGCAGGTGAAGGTAAACCGTCCAGGCAGAGCGCCGGCGTTGCCCGCCGACGTCGAGCAGAGCGTCATGAAACACGCCGCCGACATGTCCGACCTGGGGCACAGCTACAGCACCAAGGAGTTCCTTGAGCTGATCGCTGAGGTGCAGCAGTACCTCTACCCGGAGGAGTCGGCCTTCAAGGATGATTTGCCACACCGCAGCTACCTGAAGCGCTTTATGACGCGATGCCCCGAGCTGACCGTCAGGAAACGCAAGGTCAGTGACGCACGAAACAGTCGGCCATTCTCAAGCCCGACTTGTTGGGTTTCAGTCACTGCCAAACACTTTCTTGGTCAAGAGTGAGTTTGTATTGGATGCTTTGAACTCAGTATCTTACTAATGCAGGGAGTTATGGCACAGCACTACAGGTTTATCATTTGTAGTTATTTCTTTCACATTCTGGTATCCTCGCCAAACCTCAAGTCCTGTACTGGTTGCTGCAAATCCAGTATAAAATTCAGTCAGTGATTGAATCTCAGCTTTAACTGATCCGTAGACCAGAACAAACAAGCCACCTCCGCCTTCTTCACCCAACAGTTGAAGATCACTCGCCTGGCAGAGGCTAATGCCATGTAATTGACAAGCCACATAGTCAGGTTGGATCGTGGATCAATATTCAGTATGCCACATTCTGTGAGTGTTTGGCAAGATCTCCAGAATTTGCACATGGGTCAATTTACCTCCAACAAGCCTGACACTGTCCTGACACCTCAGGTTGTGCCCACCACTGGGAAGATCCTTGGCAGGAATGAGGCCATGGCCAACTACTACTACCGGTTGGAGGAGCTGCTCGATGACAATGATATCAAGGTGTGTTTGCTGCTGCCACCTCACACGCATGGTTGCCAGCATATTGGGCCAGACATGTCTTCAACACTAGCCATATCGCTCAGGGGTGTTGTTGGTATTAACACAGATTTAGTTACTGGTATTGATTGTGATATTGATCATAAATGAATTGGATGGTAGTTGACATCTCATGCTTACTGTACTTGTTCATTCTTGATGTGATTGCTGTGTGTTGCTGCCCCAGCTTATTAGCTCGATGCGTCCGCCATCGGGCTGTGCGGCCAACGGCGCCGTGCTGACGCCTCCATCCCCCCCCCCCCCCTTCCCATTCTTGGCCACAGGACAAGCCAGACCACATCTTCCTGATGGAGGAGTCGGTGATTGGGCACGGGGACTCAACTCAGGGCGAGGTGCTCTTCCCGCCGGCGGCCAAGATGTCGCTGGACGAAGACGAGGATGAGGACCGCGAGATGACCACCGTTGTCGGCTGCGGCTCGGCGCACGGTAACCCTCTGCCGCCCTTCATCGTCTACAAGGGCTTCAAGAAGAAGAACGAGCTGCTGGACGGCGCCTACCCGGGCACCGGCTGCGCCGTGAGTGATCCGCTGCCGTGATGTGGTCTTAACCAGAGCTCAGGTGGTGTTCACGGTGGTGCTGCTGGATTCGAGTTGTAGTTCAACTGTCTGGTTATTTCTTTATTCAAATTTTGGTAAATGGGTGAAGTTGCCTTGGCCACTTTGATAAGTAGTGAGTCCCGACTGGCTGATGGGTGACATGCTTGCAGTTTGATGTGCAGCTATTGCGTGTTGTTCTCAAGATGCATGAAAAATAACAAAACTTCGATGCACTTCCCACGGCGATGCTTCCCACGTTATTGGTGTGGTGGCGTGGAGTATTGTTTCAAACGCATGTTGGCGCTGATTGCTCCGTATAGCAATACTGTGCCATGTGAGGTGGGAGATACTGGCTAGAGGTTTCAGTTGGATTCCAAATTTTTGGAATTCCAGAAATTTTGAATGTTTGATTTCGAAATTGGAAACATGGGCAACAGTCTTTGGAAATAATTTTTTGAACCACCAATATGTTTTTTTCTGCTGTAAATTGATAGGCACCCTTACCTAGTAATGCTGCTGGTTTTCAAAATAATTTGGTTTTGAAACACAGACAATATGTTGATGGAGCACACTAGAGAATACTTCTTTTTGAAATGTGAAATGAAAGTTTCTTTAAGAAAGAATGTGGATAAAAATGGCTTTGATGTTCATGTCTTCAGGAGAAACCTGGTTGCTGACTGCTTACCTAGTTACAGTTTATTGCAACTCATTATGTAAACAGCAGCCATTGTCGAGATAAGTGATATTTAAGGCTTAGTAGACATCAATGTGAAATGTAGATGTTCTCATGAAAGCCTGTGATCCACATAACTAGTCCATGATAATTTCCTTTTCGCTTGGTTCAAGTAGGAGAATGCAGCGACACATGCAGTGACCAGGATTATTGGTTGTGGGTAGGGGTGGTTTGGGTTTTTTAATGCTTGGAAATTTTTGGACAACCTGATTTGTTGGACACTTTCGGATGGACAGCTGCTCCATCCTTGGACTTTGGATCTGACTTAGGACAACCTCCAGTCAAAGGCATCTCTAGTACGATACGTGTAAGGGACGGCTTCGTGGGATCGGATCGGGTCGTGAGTTGACGTGCTGACCGGGACGTACCTCGGCGGCAGGTGTCGCCGAAACGGCTTGATGAACTCGGACACCATGGTGAAGTTCTTGTATCACGCCGACACCTACTTCCCCTGTGGAGCGGCCGGTACTGCTGCTCTACAACGGCCAGTCGCCACACATCTTCTCCCAGATTATCCATGTGGCCCGTCAGATGGGCATCGTGCTGTTTGTCATGCCACCATATGCCACAAACTCTCAGATGAGCTCGGATATGAACTACTTCATCAGGTGGGTGATAGATGAGGGGAGAGCTTCTGAATTGGGGAAATAGTGGTCAATATGTTTTCGTAGGCTTTCTTAGTTGCAGTCTCATTGTGTTTTGGTTCATATATGGTGTATTGCAAATGCAATCTCGAATTTGAGTAGCAACTAATGGGATAGAAGACAGGTTGTTTTGTCAGGACTTTCAAGTTTCATGCATTTCTGTTTCACCAGTTGAAACACTAAAATGCATTGTGATACTGAATATAAGCAGGTTACTGACACAAATAATCCAAGGTAGTTGACACACTTAAGCCACCCAAGCAGCTTACTGCAACAGGTAGAGCTGCCCATTACACATGATGACTGCACCATGCTAATACCGAGTGGCCTCGCCCGCGGGCTGGAAGGCATCCGTGAGTTCAACCTATGTGCTGATGCGGCCGGTCGTCGCCGCGTCCGTGACACCGCTCCGCCACCACTGACCCGCCGACCCCTCTCCGCACAGCCTGAAGGGCTCCTGGCCAGAGGCCTGGACGGCCTACATGAAGAAGTACGGCGCGCACATGGTGTGCCGCGGCAATATCGCCAAGATCGTGACGGAGGCGTACCCGCGCGCCATGACCTCCACCAACCTGCGCACTTCGTTCCGCACCATGGGCATCCTACCTTTCTCGCCGCCGGTCACACCGAGGCCCTACACGCGGCCAGTCATGATCAAGCCGTCCGATCCGGAGAAGACGTACAACCGCTACCGCGAGACACTGATGCCGCAGTGCCAGGGCTGCGCACTCCACTGCCCGCGCCCCATGAAGCTCGAGCCGCTGGCGTTTGCTTCCACGTCGCAGCAGCAGCGACGCGCGCCCGCCCAGCCGCGCCAGCCGCGTCAGCCCAAGCCAGCCAAGAAGAAGGGGCCGCGCGGCCGCCAGAGTCAGGCAGCGGCTGTGGCGGCCGCTGCTGCAGCCGCCGCCGCCGCAGCCGCCGCGGCAGCCAACACCGCCGGCATGGGAGGTAGGTGGGGGACGGCGACAGCCGCGGCGTGCTGAGAGTAGGCTTTCAGGAGATATCACTGCTTCTCTCTTGCAGTCCACACCTGCTCGTCTTCTGTCTGCTTGTTGGCTTTCCTTTTGATATTGACATGATTGATGTTTTGTTTCATCCAGTGAGGCATTTTCTGGCATCATCTGTGTCTTTGCTCAGTTTGTCAAAGCCACGTCTTTGAGCATGGTGGTTTCATGAATGAATTCACGTTGACGCAAAGGAAGTTACCATTATTCAGTCATTTTTTTATATTCCAACTGAAGAGCTGGATGATTTGCGTGGTGTCAGCGTCCACGGGCGCCGTGCCGTTCCCGTCCGTCGCTGAGCTCCTCTGGGCCGCGTTGCAGGCACGGTGTGCGAGATCTGCCTGCAGTCGTGGGATGAGTCGGGACCGGGCCAGACGTGGATCGGCTGCGACAAGTGCGACCGGTGGCATCACCTGATGTGCATCCCGCCTAACAAGCGGCCGCGCAACTTCGAGGATGACACCTTCCTCTGCCGCCACTGCGACGACGAGGACGACGGCGAGATGATGTGAACGGGCGGCCCGCTTCGGCGGCGCCCGCCCCCGTCGTCTGCCCGCTCCGGCGGCCCAGCGTAGCTTCAGCGTCGAGCACATGCACATACCCATCGATCGATCATTGCGCGTTGCTGCCCGCCATGAGGCTAGTCTCGCCATTCCATTGACTGTAGTGCGTAGAGTAGGCCGTTGCCATTCGTAATTTGCCTAGCCGCGAGGCGTGTGTAGCTGGAGTGGAGCTGCTTTGGCGCGTGGCGTTGGCGCCTGCGCGGCCGCTGGGTTTTGTGTTGCGGCACGCTCGCCGGCGCCTAGCCCCGCCCTGCCGGCAACGAGTCGCCGTCTGTGACACCGGCGTCCGTCTGTCGTGCCGTGGGCATGGGCGGTGTGATTTGTTCAGCCTGGTTTGTTTCTGCAGGTGCTGAAAATGCATTGGTCAATAAACGTGCTAGATCAGTTGCGATATTGTGGCTTATGGTGGCGTGCTCAGACAACGACCCCGCGTCAGGGCCAGCGGAGTGCATCATGTGTGGATCGCTTGATATGGATGGCCGACGCAAAGTAACATTCTGATAACGATGTCGCCGTGCCTATTGCAATTTGCCATTACATTATTCTGCGCTAGTTTTTGGTCTATATTAAACAAATTTTGCTATGGAATCGGACTTTTTTGGTACGTGGGATGAATTGAGTTGAGATTTCCAGTTCATGTGCATTGGTAATGCCCCGGTCATAAAAATTAACTCCACCTCAAGCACAACTTGTAGGTAAACAGCTTCCCAACCGGTCCTACCACGCACCACCTGAGATTCTTCGCGGGTGCTGTTGGACCATGGGTGGTGGTCTGCATCTGTGAGTGGAGCTTGCCCATTCTGTGTCTTGCTCCCCCCCCCCCCCCCCCGTTGCGGTATCTTGTATACATCTCTGTAACCTTGCAGCCATTCTGAAAAGCCTTGCACACAAAAATCAATTGTATGGAATCCCCAGCCCTCCCGGAGCATTACCCCGCATTAATTTTCACGCTTTTGTGTCAAAGGCAGTTTATCTGAGCATCCTCAAATGCAAGCTCTGGCTTCCAAGTTTACCCACCCACTCTTTTTCGTTTTACAGCAGGCCAGCCCCACGTCTGTTCTAATACGCTACCAGTGATCTGGCCAGTGGCTGTTAAAGGCCTTGATCTGGCCTCAGGTCGGCCTGTCCCGGTCCTTATTTAGTACAATCGTTCCTTCTACATGGAAAATTGGATTTAGACCACACCTGAAAATCTTTTTGAAAACTGAACACAAGTGTGTTTAATATATCGAATTTCCTACAATTCTACCCAGTGCCTCAAAACATTCTTGCAAGCGTGATGCACTACTTTTTTATGAATTGATAATGTCGGCCGTATTGCGCATGCGCATGTCTCAGGCGAGGTTCCATAGCTTCCGCCATCCGCTCACTTTCTACTTTGTAGGATTGTGAGTGGGGTGTGTGGGGCGCTCCGCGTTCTTGCACCCTTTGCTCACCTATTTTTGTGCCAAAACACAAAATACATAAAAATATCGTAAAAGAAAAACCCATTTGTGGCCTAGTTCCGAACCCCAGCAAGAAAACATGAACTCAGCAGGCCAGAACTACCCCATGGCGTCTCTGTACGTCGGGGACCTGCACCCCGATGTCACAGAAGCTATGCTGTTTGAGAAGTTCTCGACGGCCGGGCCGGTGCTTTCCATCAGAGTGTGCCGGGACATGATCACCAGGCGCTCGCTGGGATATGCCTACGTGAACTTCCAGCAGCCGGTTGACGGTAAGTTGGAGATTGTTGGTTGCCTGTGCTGATAGCCCGCCATTTATACAGGGTTAGATGTTAGCTGTGTTGTAATGTCGAGAAATACTTTGACCACACCTATGAAGTTCCTGTGAGGTCGTCAATATTGTATTTACGAATTGATGGCATTATGTCCCTGTCTTATGCTTCTTGATGGTGGTTAAAACTAAGAAGAGGGCATTATCCTGGAGATTGGTGTGAGTTACTGAATTTGGTGTGCTCCAGCTTTGGTGCATGATAGCTTATTTTTAAAAGAAATTACTATGTTGCTGTTCCAACCAAGAGTATGGTCAAAATAACATGAAAACTCAGTGCAAGGTCCTAATTTTCCAGTATATTGCATGCTTCCTCAGAACAATATTCCTGAACATCACACATCCACTAATTGGGCACCATTGCTCCAACACCATGGACAGTGCATGATCTCACAAGTTCTGTTTTCTGGGCATATCTGCTCAGAGGGAAATTATGTTGTGAAATTATTAAATTATCGTTAGCCCAAAAGAAATTATGTTGTGAGCTTGTGAGGGCTTACAATGTCCCTGGATCCAACCCAACTTGAACTGGACCTGACCCAACCATTTTCTTGGGTTCATACCTATTAGGAGCTCTCCACCTGATGCTTCACTTATAACAGATATCACTTGTCAACAGGTAAGGATAATGGCCATATTTTGACACTTTCATATGCTACAATTGCTGTTACTTCTGTGAGATTGTAGTAATGATATTTTCAAGAGTAGGATGATCAAATTTTGCTGTCTTCTGGTCACCATTAATATGATGTGGTCTACAGGTTGGCATTTCAATTGTCACCCTGAAATATTCCTTTCAGACCAAACTAAGTAAATTAATTGCAAGTTAGCCTCAGCTAGGATGCATCTGCATACCAGGTGTGCACATGTGTCTTAGCTTAAACTAACTTGCAATTAATTTTTTGGTTAGTTTGGTTTGAAAACAAGATTCCAGGGTTACAATTGAAATGCAGTCCTAGTTTAGACCGAATACATCAATACACCAATAATACAATACATTAATCAATACATTTTTTGCAGACTGGGTCAGGGGTCCTATTTTTAGACAGTTAGACTTAGTTACTTTTACTCTTCATCCTGGCACACAATCATTTTATTTAAACAATCCTCCAACATTTCATATGCTCCCATTTTAGTCATCATTTCTGAGATGTAATCACCTGCTGAACAGGCTTGTACTGTGTGGCCTATGTCCTTAAGGCTTTGTGGCAATAGGCATGTTGTGCCAGACCCAGAGTCTTGCACATCTTAGTGATCACAAATGTAGCTTAACACATGTCTCATGCAGCACAATGAGCTGCTCCAATAGTCTGGATTATTGCTGTAATTGTTTTAGAGCAGCCTCTGTAATCTGGATCAAAGATGCTATTGCTGTAATGGCGAAGCATCAGCAGTGGGTATGAGTCTTCACACTGGCATTTGTTACACCCTGTGCAGCTGTGCAGCTATGGTACCCAGTATGTGATAGCTGCCAGGCATTGCCCTGCTGCCAGATGAATGCAGTACCAGCCAACATCTGTGGTATTGGGCTCACAGGCATAGTCTGCCTTTCAATACTCTTGTGACCCACCCCAAGGGCACAGCCTTGCTCCAGGTCACCAGAGCATGGCCTCTGACCACTGGGCCTAAAAAGTTATGATGGGGTTCTGTAAACAGAAAATTAGTGGGGAAAAGGAAAGTTAAAATTAAGCTGCTACTTTGAACCCAAGCCACCAATACAGAATATTCAAAGTGTGTGTATCACAAGAGACATGTCATGGCAACTATGCCAACTGTTGTTGAATGAAGTTATAGCTAGTTTCTTTAGAAAATTGCAGACACTTGGACATAATATCTAGAGCACTTGGACATAATATCTAGACAACACTGGGCATAATATCTAGAAACTTGCAGACACTTGGACATAATATCTAGAGCATTTGGACATCTGCAAATCATTGTTTTTTTGTTTTTTTGTTTTGTTGAAAGCATGCTTGTTAAATAGTAGAAAAATGTGATGCCTAGACATTTACACCCTACTGGGCATATTAGGCCAAAGAGTGTGCAGAATCTTATGGCACAGATAGGAGGAAATTACACTGTCTATTGACTAAATGTATATTTCTGGCCATTTCAACTTAGATGATTTGCATAACAAACAATTAAGTTACATGCATGTTGTCATTTTGTGAATCAGGGCATGGATATATTGTGGGTGATATATTGATATAACTCTGGTGCCACAGCTCCCACCATCTTCTCGTTTTGCTCTGTTTAACGATTTGTCTTGCATGGACAGCTGCATGTTGGCACCAAAATACTCCAGAAGTGACTGCAGATTGAAGCAGGGTTTTCCATCATGTGCGGGAGAAAGCACAGGAACTGGGGGGGGGGGGGGGGGGGGTGTTGGCCACTGCTAGAGTTGTACGAGTTTTCAGACTAACATAGGATAGTGTGGTTGATCAGATAGGAGGGGCAGTCTGCACATGCACAAATCCATTATTTCGCTGCACAATGCTGGGGGTGATAAGCACATCACTTAGGATGTAGTGTATCACTCGGGGTGTAGTCGATGGCACGTCATGCCCTGCTGTGGGTATTGTCAACATTTTGATAATCTGACTGGAGAGCCATCTGCGTGCACTAGCCTTGAATCCGCCTTTGTCTTTGTTTCGGTGCCTGACTTCAGACTTACCATTGGATCCTACGTGTTTTGCGTGAGGAGGGGCGGGGTGGACCGGGGCTCAACACCTGGGTCTATCTTCCGAGAAGTTCACATGGGTAGCGAGCATGTGGATTTTAATTTGACTCCGCGTATGTTTTGAATAGCGATTGCGCTTCGGGATATTGCTGCCTTTCATGCTAAGAACACGTAAACTGTAATGAAAACACGGTAAAGACTTGTGTGTGCCGCCCTGGTGTTTCTGCCAGGTTCTATCAGGATGCGGGGTGACCTGAATGCTACCGCTTAGCCGTGACCTGATTCCACACCGTAAGCGTGCTGTATGTCCAGCTGAGAGCGGCAGTGGGGCGTGCAGTTCGGCTCGATGTGCGGCCTCCCGGCCGGGTGGCGCGCCGTCGGGCCGTGCAGAGGCGGCCGGTGACGGCTGTTGCGCAGCAGCCGTCGCCGGCCGCGAGGAAATCGCTGCGGCGGGACACTGAGCAGCCCGCCGCGACCTTGAGCCGTGCCTGGTGCCGCTCGGCCGGTTGGGAAAGGGCTGAGGCGATCGGCTGGGCCGTCCCCGACCGGCGAGAGCGGTGCTTGTGTCAACACCCGTAACGGATTATGGAAAAATACACGAAAACTGACGCCAAAAACGCAGCAATCCTGGCCAATGTTGGACTTAGCGTTTTGCCGTCCGATATGGTTTTCCTTTTCGTTTTGCTTTGTGTTTTGTTTTTGCCAGAGGAGCGATTTTATTCCCGGTGGTGTGGCCCTACGGGAAACAAGAGGCCGAAGGTAGCATCATAATTTGATGCGGCGACTAATGTTCTGTCGCGTAATTAAAGCACTCCGAATAGTTGCAGCGGAATGCAGTTGCTCGGTAGCCTTGCACGGACCGCCGCCGGCGTCTGCGGCCTGACCATGAGACCGTCGGTGGCGAGAGAAAATACCACGCCAAGGTTAAACCACATCCTATATATGGGTCTGCGGCGGTCGTCGGACGCGGTGGGCGCGCCCGGTTGCGATGGTGCGAATGGGCGGGTGCGAGCCATGACGCCGCACACGGACCACGCCCGTCGGCGGCCGGCGTCGACGCGCCCTTCAGTCCCGGCTGGCTGGGCCCGTAATCGGCCGCCGCTGAACTGGGTCACCTTGCGACTGTCCCGTCGGCCGAGGTCAGCCGCCGAGCTGGGACCTCGACAGAGACTGGGCACGGCCGAGAGAGCGGATAGAATGTCTTGCCGAGTCTAGCACCGCAGGCGAGCTAGACGGAATTTCCTTGTTTTTCGCTCTCCAGGTGTGAGCTGGGAAAGCACGGTATCGCTGGCGGGAGATTTCGCTGAATCGCATGACGGTGTTTCACGAAACACTACTTGTGGAGTGTGAAAGTCCATCCGTTCGGAGAGCGAGACTTCTAACTACCGTCACGTATCATTTGAGCGACCGTACCGGACGCTGCCAATTCGCGTCGTTTTCCAAACATTGCCGAGCTAAGGATTTATCCGAAATGTGTTCATAACCATTCCAGAGTGTAAGGTTGCTTAAAGCAGAACAGTTCTTCAGAAAAGCGGAAAATAACACCGCCCCTTTCGCATAGTGATTAGAAGTGGAGGCTTAACGTCACGGGAAAATCCAGACGTCACAGCGGGAGCGGCTGGGGGACAGGGGCCGGGGAGTTCCCACGCCCTTCGTGGCAAGGCTGGCTCGTAGCGGATGGCGGCTGCGTTTGGTGCGAACAAGGCGGGCTCATAGCGAATGGCGGCTGCGTTTGGTGCGACTGTCAGCTGGAATTCCCTGAAATTGAGTTCCTGAGAGACCAAACAACCAAAGTTAATTCATGTGCTCGCGGACTTTGATTGCTGACTGTTCACGTCACCCTAAGCGTCGCAACTTTTATGGAGTTGATCACCATTTTCTGTATATTTCACGGATGAAATGTATTGTTATTCCTGGCTGGTGACTGTAGTCAGCATCGCTTTCTTTTGGGAAGCTAGAGCGCTCGCTGGGCGTTTTCAGCCTTAGCAACTTTCTGTATGGGAGTATCGGGTCTTTGTTTGGAATGAGGACTGACGCAGCGCACATGATTTTCCCGGCCCCTCTGTACCACTTCGCGGAACGTAATCTGGCGCCGCCCCGGCGTGGCATCCGTTTGACGTCACCGTCTGTTTCAGCCGAGCGCGCCCTGGACACGATGAACTTTGACGTGGTGAAGGGCCGGCCCATCCGCATCATGTGGTCGCAGCGGGACCCGTCGCTACGCCGCTCCGGCGTCGGCAACATCTTCATCAAGTCACTGGATAAGACGATCGACAACAAGGCCATGTACGACACGTTCTCGGCCTTCGGCAACATCATGAGCTGCCGCGTGGCTACCGACGAGAACAGCGTCTCCAAGGGCTACGGCTTCGTGCACTTCGAGACCGAGAAAGCGGCCACTGAGGCGATCGAAAAGGTCAACGGTATGCTGCTGAATGGCAAGAAGGTGTTCGTCGGCCGTTTCATCCCGCGCAAGGAGCGCGAGAAGGAGCTGGGAGAGAAGGCCCGTCGCTTCACGAACGTCTACGTCAAGAACTTCGGCACCGAACTGGACGAGGAGAAGCTGAAGGAGATGTTCGAGCAGCACGGTGCCATCACCAGCCTGAAGGTGGTCACCAGCGAGGACGGCACCGCCAAAGGTAGGAGGCGAGACACGAAGCGGCTGCCGATCGAGGCGGTGGGTGTATGCAGCGAGGTGGGAAATGCGACGCGAGACGCTGACAGAAATCAGAATGGTTGGATATTCCACCACTCATGCCCAGTGCTGCACTTCTTTGGCGAGTTTCTCCAGCTTATTGGACAACGGTAGGAATTCGTTGGCTTTGATATGTTTTCCTAACGTCGCCTGTTCACTTCATGAAATGCGACGCGCTGTTGAGGTCGAGTCGTATCACGGCAAACTGAATGCTGCGTGTTTCGATATTTTTACGTTCATTGCATTTCCTGTTTTTATGAATGCTTGCACGTTTCAAGACACAGTGGTAATACCCCCCCTCCCCCCCCCCTCCCCAGCCTCAAAGATATTCATTTGGGAGCTGCGATCGTTTGTCGTCTTCATGGTGAGCAGCAGCATCGTGCGCCATATCCGGCCATGGTTGAACTCCGCCTAACTCGTCTCTCTCCCTCGTGCGCCAGGCTTCGGCTTCGTGAGCTTCGAGGAGCCGGAGGCGGCTGAAGCAGCTGTGAACGAGCTGAACGGCAAAGAAATAAACGGCAAGACGCTGTACGTGGGCCGCGCCCAGAAGAAGGCCGAGCGCCAGCAGGAGCTGAAGCGCAAGTTCGAGCAGATCAAGCTGGAGCGCATGAACCGCTACCAGGGCGTCAACCTGTACGTCAAGAACCTGGACGACGGCATCGACGACGAGCGCCTGCGCCGCGAGTTCGCCCAGTTCGGCACCATCACCAGTGCCAGGGTGGGTGCACGGCGTTAGGACGTGTGGTGGCCTCGGGACAGGTGCTCTTGACGTGGCCGAATATTCGTTTGAAGTTGATATGTTTACCAGTTGATGGCCATTGGCATGGAGATGTTCGGAAAGATTACCAGAAAATTAAGATGACAAGGGCTGTAAATGAAGTTAAAAAGGTTCATACAGTGAAAGGGAATAGTTATCATTCAGTGAGCCAGTGTTAAACTGGGCGCTTCCGCGTTTGTATTTTTTTGTGTTTTTTACTAAAAAAGTCACCTTGGAGATCATTCAGTGCAGCTTACAGCCCTGCCCTTCTTAAGACCTAAACCGCTCTAGATTCTGAGCCACACGCCCGCGGAGATAAGATGTGCGGACTATTCCGTCGTGACTTTAAGATCACGTAGGTATCCATGATGCCCTAATAACGCCATTCAAATCCTGTCATTTCATTGGATATGCGGCGGTCAAGGCCAAGCACAAAACGAAATTGTCGAGTCATTCATATCTAGCGTTCGTGAGGTAGTGAAGCGAGCATCATGTGATGCTCGCTTCACTATTTTCAAATGTGGAGCACTCCCTTCAAGTGCTTGCGACCATGGCGCAATGAGGCATTTTTTGTGCCAGGCCATCAAATGCTTGACGCATCGGAACAACATTTCTGGGACAAGCCCACGAGGGTCCGCCACTTCCCCTGTACCGGTGTGTGTTTGGTGACACCATCCAATAGCCTGTGCCCCTGCTCCCTGGCAGGTGATGATGGAGGACGGCCGGAGCCGCGGCTTTGGCTTTGTGTGCTTCTCGTCGCCCGAGGAGGCCACCAAGGCCGTCACCGACATGAACGGCCGCATCGTCTCCTCCAAGCCGCTGTACGTGGCGCTGGCGCAGCGCAAGGAGGACCGCAAGGCGCACCTGGCCAGCCAGTACATGCAGCGCATGACGGGCATGCGCATGCCCGGAGTCAGCCCCATGTTCCAGGCGGGCGCCGGCGGCTACTTCGTGCCGACCATGCCGCAGGCGACGCAGCGGTTCTACCCGCCGGCGCAGATGGCGCACCAGATGCGGCCGGGACCGCGCTGGCAGCAGCCCGGCGGCCAGATGCGCCTGGGCGGCCAGGCGCAGCCGGGCATGGCGGCGCCGTTCCGGGCCCAGGCGCAGCGTCAGCCGGCGCCCGGCGGCGTCATGCGCGGCCTGCAGGCGCAGGCGCGCCCCATCACCGGCCAGCAGGCGCTCATGCCGGCCGGCATGCAGCCGCGCCCCATGGCCCCGCAGCCCGGCCCCATGGCACAGCCGCGTCCCAACTACAAGTACACGTCCAACATGCGCAACCCGCCGCAGCAGCTGGCGGGCGGCGTGGTGGCGCAGCCGCCGCTGGCGCCGCAGCCGCTGGCGCAGCCGGCCGTGCGCGTGCAGGGTCAGGAGCCGCTGACGGCCAGCATGCTGGCGGCGGCGCCCGAGCAGGAGCAGAAGCAGATGCTGGGCGAGCGGCTCTACCCCATGATCCAGGTGAGGCGGTAGCGGACCGTGCAGTGTGACCGCACGCCGCTTGCTGTGGCCGGGTACGCAGACGTACCTCAGACGTCCACTAGTCCCAGGGTCCAGTCTGTCGGGCCAGCAGACGGCGGTCAGCTGACCAGCGGCCGGTCAGCAGCTGACACATCAACTGCCGGCGAACATCCCTGTTTCGTTCGGCACTAGTTACCTAACGCTTTTGTCGACTGTTGTAAAAATGAAGAGGGGTCTCTTTCAGGTATCGTTCGGCATTAAATGTCGCGCTGAGTGTAGCAGCATCAGCTGAAATGACTGAAGTAACAGCTTTTCCCGTAGCCCGTGTATGCGTCTAACGCGGTGCGTGATAGCGCTGACGGTCGCACTCCGTCCCTGTTGCAGCGCATGTACCCGGAGCTGGCCGGCAAGGTGACCGGTATGCTGCTGGAGATCGACAACTCTGAGCTGGTGCACATGCTGGAGCACCACGAGTCGCTCAAGGGCAAGGTGGACGAGGCGGTGGCTGTGCTGCAGGCGCACCAGACCAAGCAGCCGGCCGCGGCCGACGCCGCCCCGGCCGCCGCCGCCGTCGCCGCCACTGGCGCTAAGGAGTAAACCCCTGGCGCGCCGCCCCCGCTGACTGTCCGTCGGCGCGGCGGCCGCTGGGACTGTAAAAAAATAGCAAAACGGGAAAACCCATGTAAAAATGTAACGCCGTCGTGGGCGTCGGCCGACTAGTTAGCGGTTGGGGTTCGGAACTTAGCCACAAGCGTCGTAGCCTCGGGGCGCGCGGCCGCCGCCAGCGCGCGGCGGTCGGCGGCGCCCCGCCTTCCGCTGTCTCCGCTCCCTATCCTGTGCGGCCCGCCCCGGCCGTGGCACGCGCTGCCGGGGCGGCCGCCCGCTATCCCCTGCGCGCGGTCCAGCCGCAGGCTCCACGCCTATCGTCACCGAGAAAACTGCCAAAAAAATCGCAAAACAAAAAGCAACCATTGGAGACGGCACGCTGGGGGTGAACTGTGCCCCCGGCCGGCGCGTGCTCCCGCTGACTGATTCTGTGAGTGGAAGCGTTTGAATATCATCAAATTGGTTGATGCAGGATGGGCGTGCGGGCACGCCCGCGCCCATCCCCACTCCTAGTCGAGTGGTGCCGCCTTTCTGTTGTGGCCAGAACTACTCCCTCCAGGAGAGTGAGGGCTCTGTAGAGCTAAGTACGAGTCATTGTCCATCAAGATGATACATGTATAAAATGACAAAACATCTTTTTTATAAAAAGCTCAAAACATGCTCTCGCTTAGGGAGATTGAGAAAGCTCATAACAGAAAGTGTCAGAAAAACCTTTTAAGAATAAAAAAATAAACCCAGCCTGAGTCCCATTATGAAAACGTTTTAATGTGCGAGCTGTAAGGGTGTGATAGCGTCAGTCGCCTTCACTGTGTTTGTGGAGCGGTGATAGAGCCAGAACATCAGCTTTGACCGCCCGTGCTACATTATTCCTCTTCCGTGTCATTTGCTTTTGCTGTCTTGCGTTCTGACGTTCTTCGTTTCGCAATAAATTTCCTTCTGAACGGTGTTGTTTGCGGGGAGAGGGCGGGCGCTGGCGGACGCCGTCGAGCGACAGCTAACTGCCGGGGGACACCTGCTGCCGATGATGGGCGCACTGATTGAGGCCACTTAGTCGTTAGCGTCAGCTGTGGACAGGCGTCAGTGAGTGACACGATGATGCGCTGCTCGGCCGCCCCGCTGCTTCTCCTGGTGTGGGTGGCTCGTGCTGCCGCCGCCGCCGACGCCACGTCCAGGTGAGCGGGCGCGGGTCGGTCATCGAACCACCCCTCCGTGTCTGGGGTGAGGGGTGGGCCGGGCAGTCTCAAGCTGCAGAGGTTTACAAGGATGGCGGCTCGACCCGCTACAGGCGCTCAGGACCATCTTTACCAAAGGGAAGATCATGTAGTGTAGCGCGTGAAAGTCGATGCACTTGCAACGTGCATTTTCAGGTGTGTGTGTGATAACGGTGGGGCGCACTAGAGAGCAGCAGAGCCATGGTGTTGGGTTGTCTCGCTGCGTCCCAACGACTATCGATTCCGGGCTCGCCACACATTGTTCGATGTCGGCTTTTTACTCCGCAGCACAGATCTGATTCGAATGGAATTAATTCTGATAATGGCGGTTTGGCACGTAACTATTCCACCAGGCGCAGACAGACGAACATTGAGTGCTCGATTTCCTACACGAACGCCATCGGAACAATGGCAACTGTGGCCGGAAGTCAAGCCAGGGCGAGTCAACCATATCCATGTACCTAATCTATGTCTATGTCAGTCAACGTTAACTAGCCGGAGATTCTGTAGCTTCCGATAGGTGGCCGGCCAGTCACGCCTTTGGCGCTCTTCGTTATTGCGGCCACTGATCATAGCGGCGCACAGATACGAACAAGTAGTGCAGTTCTCCCAAAGGCATATTCTAGTAAATGTTCGCATGCATGTCATATCGGCTTGGGGTCTTGCTATAACATGCGATATTACCACAATTTGCTTCCCCAACTCGATGAGGTTGAAAAACTTCAAAATCCGAAAAAATAAAAACGTTGATCAATAGAGAGAGAGAGAGAGGGGAAGAGGTAAGAGCACACGGTCATGTCCAGAGTTTGACGACCGGCTTCGCAGCGTAATGAGACCGACATACTGTGATGAAGGAAAGTATGGACGAACATACAGGCGAGCGTGAGTTGGTGTGTACAGATGGACACGCGCTCGCGAGCAAAACTATGGGTTCTTCCGTTGTGGTGCGTTCTTAAAGATTCGATGCTAGGCATCACAAACTAGAGCAGATAACGACGTTAGGCCAGCTGCGAGATACAGGCAGGTGTGCCGTTAAAATCCCTGAGACATGCAAACACTATTCGACTCGGATGCACCAGTTAGGTCTTGGGGAAGCGTCCAGTGCTACGTTTTCTGAAAGTGGCCTGAAATACACGGCGCGATACGCGATACATTGCACCGAGAAAGCATGGTTGTACCAGCACCATCTGACGGATGTTCGCCGTAGCTCTGGTTCCACGGACTCCTGCCTGGTGGTACAGTCAGACCTGAACTCCACCGAGCCGGCTGTGGCGGACCTGGCGCGTGTGCTGCGCCACCTTTCGGCCGGCCGCCTTCCTCCGTCTGCATCTGATCAGCTAGCGCGCCTGGCGCCCGGCCTGCGCCAGCTCGCCGCCCTGCTGGCGCCCGAGGCTGGCGCCGCCAACGCCACGGCCCGCTGGCTGCGAGCGCCGCCCGGCCAGCTGGTGTGGGAGCGTCAGCTGGCGGCCGCACAGCTGGCGCAGATTCGCGCCGGCCTCAACTGGACGGCGCTGGGCGCGCCCTGCCGCCGCGCCGTCCGCGGTCTGCTGGACGGCCTGGACGACCTGGCTGGCTGGGCCTGGGAAAGTAAGGCGATGGGGATGCACTGGGTCTGTGAGAAAAGGGCGACGTGGTGGTGCATGGAGCCTGGGGGAGTAGGCGGCCTGGTGATGCACTAGGCCTGGTAGAGAAGGGCGGCGTGGTGATGCACTAGGCTTGGGAGAGTAAGGCGGCCTGGTGACGCACGGGGCATGGGAGAGTAAGGCGGCCTGGTGACGCACGGGGCCTGGGAGAATAAGGCGGCCTGGTGATGCATTAGGCATGGGAGAGTAAGGCGGCTTGGTGACGCACGGGGCCTGGGAGAGCAAGACGACCTGGGCGTGACAGACTATGATGAACTAGCCTGGTGATGCCCGCAGCCCGGGGAGTGGCGAGATCCTGTTGTTGCACGGGGCCTGCTGGAGTATGAGCTGTGGTGGAGAGTTTGCGGGCGTGCCGGGCGCTGGGTATGAGGTATGACAATGTTTACATGCATAGTAATGGTGGTGTGCAATGCGGAGATACACGTATGTTGGAAATGGTGCTGGGTAACTCACAGCGTGTAGTGACGCCGCTTATCATTATCGGATAAGATTAAAGAGCACCTTTGCAGGCAAGGAAAAGGGTCTTGTGATGAGCGTTTTTGCAGTGGTGCTGCCACCTTTCGTGAGCTAGATGCGGGCACTGTCATCTGTGGTCATTGTTGTGCATACGTGTTTCCGAAAAGTTAATGTTGTTAATTCGTCCGCTATTCTAATGCTATTCGGCTCTGTTCTGCGTAAAATCGATTGCTTCAGCGTCCAACTTACACCGCCACTGGCGTTGGGGTCTCTAACTGGCTACAGGGACTAGGCCTAGAAGGGCGGGGTAACAGTGGCACAGTATTTGAACTACGATCGGTTCATGCGCTCTGCTGACAGCGCGATCTTCCTATACCTAAACTACGCCCCTAGCGTATCGTGCCGCCACGATTTTCATCTGCGCATCTCAAGATTAAACTAATGCCGCATCGTCACGACCATTTGCTGATGTAAGCCCCTCTTGCCGTGACCGCCTGGCGCCTGGGGTGTTACCTCCTGCCGTGACCGCCTGACGCCTGGGGTGTTACCTCTTGCCGTGACCGCCTGACGCCTGGGCTGTTACCTCTTGCCGTGACCGCCTGGCGCCTGGGCTGTTACCTCTTGCCGTGACCGCCTGGCGCCTGGGCTGTTACCTCTTGCCGTGACCGCCTGGCGCCTGGGGTGTTACCTCTTGCCGTGACCGCCTGGCGCCTGGGGTGTTACCTCTTGTCGTGACCGCTAGGGATTAGTTGCCTCCATTTGTAACAAGTTGGTCAGTATAACCGAGACGTACGCAGACGTTTAGCTTCAAAACAAGATGTGAATAGCAGACTTAGGAACTGAATGATTGAAATCCGACCTTGACCTCAGCTAACCTTGCCCTTGGCATTTTCGTATGTTAGTTGATGTCCTTGTTCATTGTTGTATGACTCGTAAGAACACGTTCTTTCGTTTCGTGCTGGCTGTAAGTATGTGGGTCCCAGGTTAACGGTGCTTCAAAACCTTCAAACCGTTCAAATATTTTTTTATTCTACAGAATCGGTGACATCAATGATCACGTGGAAAACGCCAGCTTGACAACTGTTATTTGATATCTGACTTAAAAGTTCAGTCACGAGCCACGAAACACTGAGCATGCCTATGCACACCGCACTTAACACATTTTTGTAGATTAGACTGGACTGTGATGAATGCCAAGTTACTTTCAGTCAGGCATCTTCTGTGCTGAATTGGACCGGCTTGAGTTAAGAGTCCTCGAAGAGGCAAATGCGGGCGGATTTCATTCAGGTTTGGTAGTTTCGATTGGACGAGATCCTGGAGAGCAAACCCATAAAGCTGTGTAGATATCCACGAATCTTTGCAAAAAGCAAAAGAAAGCTTCGTTTTTCCGGAGTTGCCTGTAGTGCCAATCTCATGACTCGTGACCCCACAAGGCATACAGCGCCTATTACCCTTGCTCTAGATCTAACCGTCTCCGCTCCGTGATTCCTCTCTTGTGAGCAAAATAACAGCATTTCCTGCTTCTGCGTGCTTCGGAATGGCACATGCTGACTATGGTCCTGGACTCGGCACCCGAGCTGAGCGGGGCCGATGAAGGGCCCTGCAAACGTTCATGATCCTCCGCTCTTGACACAACGACGTCGTTTGACCTTACGCGGTGTTTGACCGATAACCCCTGACCTCCCGACAGTGTTCGACTCCAACGGCCGTCCAGAGTCCGGCTTCAGCGACGGCAATAGCTTCTGGGAGGGCCGCTTTTCCCAGTGCAACAGCGTGCTGCACGACCTGATCGTGGTCAACGACACCGTTCCACATCAAGGGCCGCTACTACAAGGCCCTGCTGTCCGGTGTTCTGGAGCAGGAACAGCAGGTTCGTGTGTGCCCGACTGACTCGTCCACCGCTCCAAGCCGGAAGACTGGATCGAGCTGCCGACAAAGGCGGCATAATGCGCGGGATAAGGGCACGTGCGAAGAGAACCTGGCAAACTCTATCCAAAGACGAATCGGCATCAACATCTACGCTGTAATCTAGAGACGTGTTGTGGATTTCGGCGCTGTAATCTAAAGACGTGTCATGGATTTCAGCGCTGTAATCTAGAGACGTGTCGCGGATTTCAGCGCTGTAATCTAAAGACGTGTCGTGAATTTCGGCGCTGTAATCTAAAGACGTGTCGCGGATTTCAGCGCTGTAATCTAGAGACGCGTCGTGGATTTCAGCCGACACACTGGAGATCAGCTTATGTACGACTGGCTCAGGTAGTTCGAATGACGTCATTTTAAGATGGAATAAGTGTCCCGGCCATCGTCTTCTTATGGTGGATTAACACGCATGCAGGATTTCGGCCAGTTCACTCTCCGGCCGCGTCAGTTGTTACTGAGTTTTAGGAGGACTGGAGGGAGTTCGAATCTCAGCGAATTACGCGTCATGAACCGAATTCCGTCCTTTGAATCGCTAGGACTCGAATCGAAACCTTCTGTCTCGAATCCCTGCAACCCGAGGAAAAATTGGGGTTGTGATGCGTACATGCCTGAAAGCCAAACACCAACAGTTCCTTCTCAGACCTACTCAAATGAGACCTTCTGTTTCGAATCCCTGCAACCCGAGGAAAAATTGGGGTTGTGATGCGTACATGCCTGAAAGCCAAACACCAACAGTTCCTTCTCAGACCTACTCAGATCTGACGACGGCTGGAGAATGAACCAGCCGAAGCGCTGGGTTCATGCCAACACGCGAGACGAGGACGGTAGCCTCGAACCACGACTCCATACGTGATGCAAGTGCCTCGTCCCACTGATTCTGTTACTTTGTGATGTCATTTCCCTTGCGGGCACCGAAGACTATATCCAGACATCTCAGTCTATCGTTAGAATGACTTTGTTGCTTCGACCAGCATTTCGCCCACCGTCCACAACTGGCAGCATCCTTGCCCGCAGAGCTTCCGCGTCACCGTCGGCACCTGCTTCCCTGACCTCTGCACCAACGGTGACGTCAAGGCCATGCTCAATCTCGCGCCCGGCTTCATGAGGTAAGCGCCGGGTCACCAGACATGCCACCATAATTTTCAACAGCAGGTTGACGACACTTTCCGGCACGCCACCCTACTTGAAAAGGACAAAAGGAATAATGCACGAATCCGACTTGGAATGTGAGGTAGCCGTCCCACCTGGCGTTGACGCCGCTGCACCGCCGTCTCAACGTCTCGGCACAAACGCGCCAGCATCAGCACCAGCGTCCATGACAGCCACCACGGCGCTGGACGGACTTGTAGCTGAATTAGCTGATTTCAGCTCATGTCCTCCACAATTGGAATGGGCTCCCCAAGACTTTCTAGCGATGCTAGACTGCTTGCTTGAACGATTTGTTTCAAATGGTTTGAAAGCCCTTTAAGCTTTTGTATAAAATGGGGTTTTATCACAAAAAGGGCTCGAGCACGACAACTCGTCCAAGACATACAAACGGATGTTGTGAAAAAGGCAAATGAAAATGTAAGATAGCGCCGGGCTGTACAAACGAAAGTGTAATTCTTAGGCGTCTCCGAGCACAGGTCACG
>NW_023596576.1:10335046-10344246 GCF_011947565.3 Pollicipes pollicipes
GTATGACATCACTTACACGACCACCCATTTCGCACAGTGTCTGGGTACTGTGACAGAAGTGCTGATTAATCTTCTTTTGTGACGCAAGGCCGGGGGTCACGACTTGCGCTGGTCAGGGTCCCCAAAACAGTGGTTTGGGCCCCCGTGTCGGTCAGGGGCCGACAGCGCCTAACAAGGCGTCATGTGCCAGCTAGTGCCCCCGAGTCGGTCACGGGCTTTGTTTGAGAAGGTCCGAAGGGAGGACGAATTGGTCCTCGGGACCAAAGATCAAGGGCCCGATTGGAAGGCTGAGAGGCCCGAAGGTTTCGCTGTAGGTCACTTTAAGTACCCCTGCTCGTAGGACCGTGATCTCAAATGTCAGTAAAAGGGTATGTTGTGGTGGTTAGAGACAGCGTACCTCTAATTTGGCCAGAGACCACCAACACTGAACAGTCGGCACCATGTCGGTCTGATCACTTGGGAGCCATTCCCCAAGCAGGGACAAGGCCGGGCCGGCGATTTGCATTGGTCGGGGCCGTGCAACAATGCTGTGTTGGACAGGGGCCCGGTGTCAAACAGGGTGATCTGTGTCGACCAGGACCCTCGAGTCGGTCAGAGGAGCATTTGCTTAACAGGGACGGAGACGGAACTCCGAATAACAGAGGACCTCTTGCGGTGGTCGGGGCCCTCTGACAATGAAAGGAAGCATTATAACATATGACGAGCGTTCATATTGAGACAATGGAAAAGTCCTGTGCCAGTCAGGACCCCCCAGTGCCGAAAGCCTGACCCTGAAAGGTCAGCCAAAGGCACTCGTCGCGCCCGTCGGGGTTCCCGGGACTACAAAGACGTCTCTGTAGGTCCGAGGTCACCAATGCTGAATAGTTGGCCCTGAGAAGGCTTATATCCTGCGGTCCCATTTACGAAGCAGGGAAAGCCAGTGTCCGCAATGGAACTGATTTCCATCTGTGTTGGCCATAGCCTCTGAAACAATGCCAAGACGGCTGCCGGTATCAAGGCACAGAGTGCTTTACAGGGGAGCATGTGTCGGCAAGGGGCTCCTAGTCGACCAGAGGAACATTTGCTGTAGCAGAACTGGACGGGAACCTGAGGTTCATACAGCCACTTGCGTTGGTCGAGGTCCTCTTGCCTGACATGGAGTGAAAATGCGGGAAATTTCAGTGAAATGGTCCTCAATGAGACAATAGCCTCATTGAGGACCATTTCACCGGAAGTCTGGCCAGTCACGGATTCTAGTACCGAACAGGGTTCCTCAAGGCCCCTGAATTTAATTCATTTTCGGCATTTTTGACGTCTGTCCACCCGTAGTCGGAGGTTTTATCCTGACGTTTGGTCGTTTTATTATACTATATTTTAACGGGTATCATTGGTGATGACTCAGCCCTCTGGTGATAAACTGTCCGTTTCGGCTTGCTACTTCAGTTGGCGATCAGGGTGCGTATTTCGGTGATGAAACTGACCATTTTGGTTGTCCAATTAATTGTGCCCCCCCCCCCCCTGCGGCATTTTATTCCATTAAATCGTTTAATGCATGTTTTTTTTTGGTTTATTCGCTGTAAGATCCATCCGGCATTTATCTCGCGGTAGCTTTTGCGTTGTATTTCAGCTGTGTAAAGAAAAAAATTAAAACATCAATGAATTCATGCCCTCATTAATAAATGGGCCATATTCGATGAATTTGAGGGAGATCTTTCAATACTCAGGGAGCTCTATACTGACCCTGTGCCCGCCCGCCCCCCCCCCCCCCCCCCCCACTTGTCAAGGTTTTGGTTGCGCGACCGACGCCATATATGAGGTGGCTTGCTGACTCAACAGCCAACCTCTGCTATCTTACTGAAGGGCACGAGCTCAAAGGATTAGCTAGCACACTCAAAAGTAAAAAAGCTTGAAAATCAAGGGGAGAGGCAGACAAGAGCCTGGAAAAACTGTCATTTGTCGTTGGATTTAAAGGGACATGCTTTAGTAAAGGGAGCTAATGTGGTGTGCGTGTAATGGAATGACTGGATGCAAAGCAAGCAGCGCCATGTATGGCGTTTATTGTAATAAGTTCTGGCATATGTATATATATATATATATATATATATATATATATATATATATATATATATATATATAGGGAGACGGTAATAACTTTGCATATTCGTTCGGTAAGCCGCTTATCATCATCAGGACAGAACAAGCGTCGATGAATTAACCCCAATCCATCACTTAACTCACCAAGCCACTCGATGCACGATGTGAAATTTGTTGGCTGGGATACATTGAGGAGCAAAGCTGTGGTATACAGGAGGCTCTCGAGAAAAATGCAGCTTCAAGAGTGAGGAGCCTCTACGTAAAAAGCAACTCTAGTTCACAAAATGTCTCAAAAGTACGCCAGGCTGGGCTGTTTACTGAAGGAAGTGGAACGAGTTATTGGCCCAGACTTGATACAGGTTCGAATAGAACTGAACTGTTCCACATATTGTCAGGTGAATCCAAAAATGCGTTCCAGATGGCAAAAAGAACATAAAAAAGCTTCCAGGCGTCTGTCGCTGCCAAATGATAGTATAGTTCACTTCCTATGGCTCCTCAAAATAGTGCATTACAAACGTGACCAAGATCAGACTCGCACCGGAGGTGATGACAGACATCATTAGTTCAGATCAAAATAATCTTGGGAAGTCATATTCAAGTCAGGATAGCCGTGGATAGCTTTCTTGTCAAACAGCGGCTTTCGACACATCGTACGTACTATTCAAGACCACAAAAAGCTCTACGTACATTGTTTATATCACAAGAGCTTAGTGGCATCCATGACCGTTTCGTCCATCCCGATTGCTCAGCTGGGTAGAACGCCCGCCTTCTATTTCACCCAGCCGTGCAGGATTGGGTTCGGGTCGCTCTCGGCGCTCGCCATTTGTCTCTGACTGGGACGGCCTGCGCCCGGTGGCAGCGGCCGCGTTAAAGGTCAGGTGAGATCTGAGAACAGGACGCGCCGTGCCGATCATTGCGGCACATTAAGCTTTCGTCGCGAAATCCTGCCGTGGACCCGGAATTTCAGGATCGGGTTGTGACGTCAGACCCCAGGCATAAGTGCTGCTTTGTGTGGGCGATTCCAGATGTTTTGCGGTTAGCATGCACTAATATGGGCGCATAGAGTGAAACAAATGACGTAATTTCGGCTTAGGACGAAACGTGTTCAGCACTTCTTATTGAGTATTCGTCACGTAATTACACTGTCACGACTGCCCATCAGCACGTGCTGTGTCCTTGTTTTGCGGCATTATGAGTTCAGAGCTTTCATGCTGACAGTTATCAACTTTTAATATACCAGAGGGTGCTTGCTGAGCAACGTTGTAAAGCGAGTATTGGCATATTGGCAATCCTCACCGTTGTGGATCTGTGCTCGTCATCACGAGGGAAGAGCGTTGAGCGAAAGTTGGATATTTAAAAACTATGACATGGCAATCCAGAAAATTCCCAGAATCTGTACAGACATTTGTAATATTATATGCAAGGATGTCAAAAGATAAATAATATTAACTCACATTCTAACACCCAGTACGTGTTCCTAGCCTAAGGTCTGAACGAATCGCTGTGCATTCGTCATCTCCGCTCGAGGCTGGACACACAAACGTGATCTTGTGACCTGGTTTGAGCAACATCATTGAAGTAATGCATGTTTCGAAACCCATCTCTGCTGCTTATGATGAACAACCCGCGGTGTGGCCGGTTGTAACGTTCCGGCTGAACCACCTGTGTTTCGGCTAGCCCATAGAGTTAAGCCGTGCATTGGGTGTTAGGATGTGGGAGCTTGCATGGTTTTTTATGTTGGTATTCTTTTTCATGGCGGTGTCTGAGTAGCGTGCTGACTAATAGCTGACTTTTGGTGTTATTTTCTGGACTCACGGTCTCGGTGTTTAAAGGAAATGTTCCACATCTAAATATAGAATGTGGGAGCAAGCATCACATATGAGATATGACAATGAAACATTAGAGCATCAGAAATATGATGCAAGCATCAGATATGACGAAACAAGCTCACTTATAACTATCGGTATATTTTTTTTCAGTGGAGGCGATTGCTCCAAGCAGCACAGTTCTCCGAGTAGTAAATGTGCTCCTCAATGCGTCATGGTTTGATTGCGCCATCATGCCTTGCATAATAATGATTGGAAGCCAATTAACGGCCGTTATGTCTGGAAATCGCGCTCACGAATGCAAGATATAAACGCTTCCACAATTATATTTGTCTTGGCCTAGATCGCCGGATGGCTTATGGAATGGCAGGACTTGAATGGCGCTGTTATGACGCTATGAATGCCAAGTTGACTTTGCAATACTATCCCCGATATACCTTACCGCATTTTCGCGGGAGTGTAGCTCAGAAACTAGATGGCTTAGGTCTTAAGAAGGGCAGGATTTTGAACAACATCGAAATTTCCTCTGGATGGCCATTTCAGTTCAAAGCCCCAAATAAATATGGAACACTCCCTTTAATGTTGCGGTTATTTTTGTTTTGCTTAACTTTGTTCACTCGTGACCCTGGGCACAGCTCCCAAACGAGGTGCGTTTATTGACGTCGTTTAAACGGTACCTCCGGTATATAGGTCAATACCCGTCAGCATAAAAACTTCAAACTCACAATGGTTTTGAACTTTTGATATCAGTGAGTGAGAGTCTCTGGCTTTTGTTTGCGCCTTAGACGAGAAAAGATTAAAACCTCTAACGCGTAGCGTAGCCCAGAAAAGTTTCGCTTGTCGTGGGCGCTAACGGCCGAAGCTTCTCGGCTTAATGGTAAGAAACAGCCTGGATATTTTGATAATGGGGTGGGGGTCTGGACTCTACCAGAATTGAGTAAATCTAGACCTTTTCTTAGACCATACCAGATGTTGTAAATTCTAAACGACTGTTGATCGGCTGCATTTTTGTCTGTGCTTGTAGCTATAATGTCGGGAAGCACGAGAGTGGAAACAGAAATCACCTGTGGTGAAAAGAAACAATGGAACCGAGGAAGAGAGGACATCGGTAGAAAATGACGGGTCTTCAGTACAAACAGATGAATTACTGCGACGACCCAGCTGTCAAAACCCCGCTACTACGCATGCGCTGGCCGGTTCGCGAATAGGCCCCGGCAAACCCGCGGACCCGCCGCTGGGTGCGGGGACAGTAGCCGCCGGCGCCGGCTGGCTGTAGCGCTCACACTGCTGGCAGTCGGCCACGTCCTCGATCTGCACCATTGGAGGCTTGCCGGTGATTCTCGAAGGCCGGCACACCGAGCGGTAACACTTGGTCACATTGTACATCACCACCTGCAGAGGCGGCGACAAAGGTCACGCTGATATGGCGGACAGCCGCCAAGTGGGCTACTGCAAGCGGCAGGAAGGTGCCGGGGCCAAAGGTCACCTTCTGCGCCCAACACGCGCCTTCGTGGCTTTGTTCTGCGCGGCGGAGCCCTTGTTGGCCGTCACTGTTGGTTTGCAACATCCTTTAGCCAAAGCAGCAAGTGTAAGGAAACGAAAATGCCTTGCTGGCTGAGTTCAGCAACGCGTAGTGTATGCACGGTGGACACAGAAACCTGTTCATGTCTAAAACAAGCTCAGGCGAGAAACGTGGATGCCGAATAAGTCACGATGTATTGGAGCACCAAATGCATCGCCAGGAAATGTGACTGCAATTTCTTTGTGGGCTGTGACGAAAATGTGCAGCAGGCTAAGTGACATGAGAATTTGCAGAAGACTGGCGAATTTACCTGATCAATATTGAAGCAGGTTCCTCCACTGAAGCAGTGACGACAGTTGATCACGTACGAGTGCAGGAAGACAGGGAGAAAAGACAGGGCTAAGGCCGCTGGCATCCAGCGAAAGCCTGAGAATGATCAACTCGTTAAGGTCGCCGATTACGCCCGCCTTTATTAAACCCATACAGCTTAGTCAGTATCTTTTGTGCGGAAAACGAACCACTAAGCAACGACCGCCATATCAAAATGAAAGATCAGATAATGACATTTTAACTTTGCTTTGAACAAGATACACAGATTAAAACTTTGAGGTCTCATTTCGATGCCCATACTAAAATGACTTCAGGTGATTTTATATTTATGTTTGGAAACCTGTGACTGGCACCAAGGTAGAGCAGCTTTTCCTGGTCGCCAGCTATGCCCATCAGACACTTAAATATTCGCGCTGCCAGGCCAATGCAAGCGAGGACAGCATCGCGAGTGAACGCCCACCAAGCGTCCTTCATGTCCCTCCACCTACCTGCCGGTTTGTCGGTGGCCGCCATGTTCTCTGGCGATTCCCCCAGCACCAGTTCTCGCCGCCTGTTTCCGATGCGACGTCTGCGCCATTAACGTGACGGGCGGAAAGGCGTCCCTCCTGGTCCCCCCCCCCCCCCCTCCCCCAACCGTGACACAACCCCAGCTGTGTGGCAGCCCACGGGCTCGATTCACTGCCATTCGCACAGGTGCTCGTAGACGTAGTCGCGGCAAATACCAAAAAACGACAGTGTGGTGTTGTTTAGTAGCATCAGGCCGAGCCAACTAGCCAAACACTGCAGACGAGTCACTGAAGTCGGAAGTCTGTGCAAACGCCGAGTTAAATCGGTTCGTAAAGAGATCGGTGCCGCTGCCTAGGTTGATGCACGTTCAGTGATAGCATGATAATAGACTGTTACATTGCGTACGGTTCATTGAGACAATAAGCCTTAGGTGGCGTCTGACCTGAAATCCCCAGACATAAGAGCGTAAAGGGATGTTTGCAGCATATCCTTGAGGTCTAAATGTGTTTGTTATTGAGCTTGAAAGCGGTTAGTTCAGGGTACGCGTTAGCATCGTCAAATCGAGCCATTTTAGGATGTTGGGCCAAACCGATACCGATATGCATGTTTCACTGAGACTGTCTGGACGTGAAGCGAGCTGACGCACATGCCCACAGGATAATTTTACCATTTCAACCGACTGTCAATGAACTGGAGTACGTGGTAGTATAAATTTCACTACGACCCTGGCTCGAGTTTCGAAGACAACGTGTTGTATTCGGCACTGTTTTTCGCAATGCAGACACTCCCGGCTTGCCCTGCAACTATTGGCGCAACCACGCATTTCACAAACTCGTGCCGAACACATTACTCACAGACGACACGTTGTTCGACACTTTGAAATTGGATTAGCGCCTCCACCCGCTCCGGCTGCCGAGATACGGTATAAAATCTGAGGTAGCTTAATAACGAAGCTGGAGTAGCCGAACACCTGTGAGTGGTTGAGCTAGCTGAGCTAGCTGGGCTCATTGAGTGCCGGATATGCGTATTATATATATATATATATATATATATATATATAATATCCATTGCATGCTTTCCACATATGTCGTGATATATCTATATCCATAACGTGTTTAGCTACCGAATTCCTTAGACGCTTGGCAATGTCTTTACAAGATCGAAGTCGTTTCAATAGACGAGGCGATTGCAGCCCGTCTAAGTGGATACGCGGTTGGGTATTCAATTTGTAATTTCTTTATTTATCTAAAAGCGGAATTTCCTCAATGCGTGTGGCTACTGCAAGTCGTTTACAGACACACAGACACGGGCAGGTGCGCACGCACGTACGCACGCGTGCACGCATGCATGTACGCACACATGCATACATACAGTGGATCACCAGAATATAAGTTGTCGGAAATCCCGTGAATTTTTCGAGCCTGCTTATGAATACATCATGATTCATGCAGTGTTTCTGGAGGCCACTACTCTGTTGTGTAGAACTGTGCAGAGGCGCATTTGTCAACGACATGATCTGCTAAAATAAAGTGCAAAAGCCGGCTTACGAATGTAAAATTAAACGATAAGTCGTAATATCTCACCACTTCTTATGCCAACGGTTTGCCGGTATCTACGGCTGCGCCGGTTTCGCGAGGTCACTGGATTCCGGCGCACTGTAGCTGGCCGGCTTGCTATCCAGCGCACTGTAGCTGGCCGGCTTGCCATCCAGCAGCCGCATCTCCTCGCCTTTCGGCTGCGGCTTGGCTGCCGCCGGGCCGACCTCCTCCTCCATGAGGTCCACCAGGGTTCCGCCCACGGCCAGAGCAACGAACACCACCACTGTCCCTCTGCGGACAAAGAGGTTGTGAGGAACACTGGGCGCTACCCACAGCAGCGACGTAGCCAAAGGGGAAAGCTTTTAAGACCATGACGTTCCCTGGAGGAGCTTAGAACCCCATTTACGAACCTGAACTGTACTTCAACATCACAGCTTGCGAACTTCACCTTCGCTCTCACTTTCTTTCGTTTTGTTACTTTTTCTGTCCTTTTTTCCACACTTTCTTTCCTTCCTTTTCACTCCTTTGAGCTTTCATTCGCAAACTTTACATGTATAAGCAGCTCTGATACCTGGGGATGTTGCTTCCCCCCCCCCCCCCCGTGAGGCCGAAGGGTGTAGTGCTTTTTGGCGACTTAAAACGCCTGAAGAGTGTTAAGTGTCTGCGTCTTTCAAAACTAGCCCTAGAGACACCAAAATGGGATTCTGAGCCAAAAAGGCTTCAAAATCCGATAGCGGCGAAGTGGGGGCCCTTCGGCTGGGAGGGTTCCTTATGCCCCGGTTTGGCACCCTCGCGGACGACATTCTAGCTACTCCACAGGTCAATGGTGCTAGAGAAGAGAGGGTGCTATGGTGATCTTGTGGGCGAGTGGGCCATGATAAATACCATCATCATAGACCACTGGTGCAATGGGAGGACAGTCAGTATCGTAATAGGAGATACCATCGGGATGCTGTGGATGCATATGCCATGAAAAATAACCACAGACGGCCTGTGGACTGAGCGGTCACATGCAACACCACCTCTGTGACCCTCTGGGCAGGCAAGCCATTCATCAGCTGCAGGAAAGACAGCGGCACAAGCGCCTCGCCAGGCAGCAGTAGGTCATGACAACCGTGGCGTGTGCTCAGCGGAGCTATTAACATCGTGGGCACGTACGCAGCGAGCAGAGCTCGGCTACTGATTGCTATCAGCCCAGGGATGGCGCCGCCAGTGCGAAGCGCGTCTGCATGCGCATTACCATGCGACGATTGCGCAGCAGACCTGCCTGCCTGCGAGGACTGCAGACCTGCTGCGCAGGTCTGCAGTCTTCGCGGCGTCTTTTTACTATATTGCACGCGCGAATGGACGCGACAGGTACCGGCGAGAATGAAGGTGCAGTTATCATCCTCAGCCGCTGCTGGG
>NW_023596576.1:10345205-10368211 GCF_011947565.3 Pollicipes pollicipes
AAAACGTCGCAGAGGAGCGAGACGAGAGCGAGACTTTAACAAGGCCGAGAGTTGTATTTCAAGTCTCCAATCTCGCGCAACGTTCGCTGCAGGCGAAGGCAGCCGTCGTTACGGCTGGCCTCCAAATGACTGTCAGCTGAGCAAGGGTCGGGCGCCTCGAGCTGACTGAGGGCCGTAATCCGAGTCGCGTCCCAGCACGGACCGGTCCTGGCGTGTGATTCCTTTGTATAACATGAAGAGGAGGGCTTCGGCCCCACACATCTTTCCTTCCCCAGGGAAGCGTGGGGAACTGAAGCGACCACAGCAAAGAGAGCGAACGCCTGGACACGCGTGAAGAGTGAGTTTAGACGTGCGGACATCGCAAGCATGGTATGAACAGATAAGCTGGTCAACACATGGTAATTACACCTATTACTTGCCACGGTGAGTTCAATGGCCTTTAACGCAATAGGAAAAGGGCCAGTGCCAGGCACGCCCCGCGTGCTCGTCAAGGTTTATTTACGGCTGGACGATGCCCTGCTTTTTGTCAAGACCGTTCTCGGCATCTCTGGCCGCTTCGGCTACTCTGACCGCAATCGCATTTACGCCTAAATTTCAGCGAATCACCCACGATATAGCACGTAATTGAATGTACACGCCTGTTGCGAATATCGTTACGTTGAAATGTCAACATGGTATTGCAAAGAGCAAAATGTCAACAACGATAAGAAAAATGTCCTTGCAAAGCTTTCGCAAATATAAAGGGAGCTGCCAACACGGAGCGATTACGCTGCACACTACGTGAGGTGCCGCGCGGGATCTGGTGAGTACAAAATTTAGAGTGTACTTTTCACTTCTTTTGACACTATTCGTGTTTTTTTTTTGGCCAGGTGGAAAGATCAATCACAAAACTTTAAGCAAATTTCATTGTTTCTTGACTTTTAGTTCATCGTGTTCGCTTCAAAACAGGAAAGCTCTTGGAATTCGCAGTACTTTTGTTGACGCTGATAGCAAATAATCACTCGATGGTTTGAGTAAACCACACACGGCACAACCTGGTCTGCCGTGCGATGTCGGCAGGCCCCGTTGCAGTCCAGTGCGGCTGGTGGGTTGGCCTCCGGGCTGAGGATGTCGCGCGGAGCTAAGCACTGGGACGATGCTGCTGGACGACAAGTCCAGAGAAGTCCACTCTTGCCGGTGACTTGGCATAGGGGCGACGTACCGTCACGGAGAAGGAGAGATCTGAGACAAAGACTGCAAGATCTTTGCAGCTGAAGAGGCTTGAGTCAGTCTTGAGGGATACGTAGCCCCTTAACCGCCGCTGCCACCATTGCTAGCGAAGCACGGAAGGGAGATGTCCGGCAGGGCCAATTGTTGCATTCCGAGTCTCCAGTCCCGCGCAGCGTTCGCGGCAGGTGAAGACAGCGGTTGGTGCGGCTGCCAAGATGACCGGCCTTCAGCTGAGCGAGGGTCGGGCGCCTCGAGCTGACTGGGACCGTAACCCGAGGACCGGTCCCAATTCGGACTGGTCCTGGCGCGTCATTCGTTTGTATGAGGTAAAGAGAAGGACTTCGCTCGCACCATAGCCTACACGGGTGTAGCCTTAATGCTGACAATTGGGGACGTAGCTCCATCGAGCCGATATTTCAGAAAATTAATGTTGCGTCCTACAATTTTGTATATATGTACTGTACAGGAGGAATAGTCCAAAAATTACATCTGAGCCCTCAACATTTATTGGAAAATTTTAATTCCGATCTCATACATATGCTCAAAACTAACCCAGGTATAGCTATCACAGCATGTGAAATCAGATTGAATCTGTCTTGCAGACTCAACCAGCTAGGAAAATTGGGAGTGTTCTTCATTTGTAGGGTTTTTTAACAGAGAAATCTTCCTTAAGATCACTCAGTGAAGTTAATTCAACACCCATAACCCTCTTAAGACCTAAAACCCTGCTGGTTCCGAGCTTGACGCCCGCAAATTTGCACAGACTTCTTCGAGCAGACTATTTCAGCATCGCCCATAGAAAGTCGTCATAGACGTCATAGAAACGTCTCACGCACACTGACATCAAAATGGCCATTCAGTTCTTAAGGTCAATAAAGCATATGACCGTTACATCATGCGTGTCTGGTGCACGCCGGCACCGTTCAACAATCAAATACGGTGAACGCACGTTTCGACGAGGAATCACGTTTTGTGCAGAATAACACAGAGATTTGGACAGCCGTGCGGATCATGACGGAAGTAAGACTGGGAATCAAATAATCGAAATGGGAATAACAAGGTCACAACTGAGCTCACTAACGCAAGTAGAAATCTGAAATCATGGACAAAAATACAAAAATATCGCGACAAAAACCTAAAACACAAGCACAACGATATTTGGGTTTAACAAACACGCCCCAGCAAAAACCGTCAACTCCCGGCAAGCTGATGCACCCCAAGTGACTCGGCCCATCTGGTACAGTGACAACACTGACACGGCCAGCCGTCAGTGACTGACATCGTGGAGGCACTCCATGACGTAACCAGACGGTGACGTTTTGAGGAACATAATCAATAAATGTTGAAATTTTGTTGCCTAGAGCAGTCTTGAACACATTAAGGGTTGTTCCACATTTGAAGATATTGAAGCAAGCATGAAATATAATGAACCAAGCTCACTTATAGCACTTGGTACACTTTAAGTTAAAAATACTGCTCTATGTAACACAAGTTCTCTATTTAGTAAATTTGTTCCTCGATACGTCACTGTGTGCTTGCGTTACGAAAACATCGTATGGCATTCGAGGTGCTGCCAAACTGGACGTGCGAAATTGCCGCCCTCGCACTCACTTGCAGTACTTCGACCTCCCGAAGTACTGCACTGTGGCCGTGGCGGTGCTGGAGGTGTTAACTGAATCAAATGAAGTCACGTGCTCGTGTTTGGCCCTTTCTCATGGTGCTCTTACAAATTCATCGGCGAGTTTATGATGTTTACTTCTATAGACATGCTTGGTTATGACGATATTGTTACATTTTTTATTACAAACATTGCTTTCGTAGTAATTAAAGCCCATGCCCAACTCCTTGCATTATGTACCACAATACGTGATTTGTGATTGAACCTTGCACAGCGTGCACAACATTGATCAATAGCCAATTGGCGGCAGTTTTATTTGGAAGCCGGGCTGTAGCACGAAATAGTCTACACATCTTGACGGTAACCCAGAAACCCAGAACCCAGTCACCCAGAAACCTGAGAGTTTAAGGTCTTAAGGACAGGCCTCTGAACTGTACCGAATGATCTCCCAAACTGTTGTTCAGTTCAAAACCCCATGCAGCTTTGTATCACTACCTGTAACGATAGTCTAAGACACCCGCCGATGAAAAAGAGACGTCTCACGTGGCTTAGGGCACTATCACTGCACGTTACTGGCAAAGTGTTTATTTATCGGCTCCAGTGAATATGAGCCTGACCTGGCATACATGCCGATTGAAGCACACACCTATCCCTGTAAACTGACCAGTTCAACGACTTTCAGTTTGACTTTTGCTTCATAACATAACATTGAGCATAACGTATCAGGTCAATGCTTACCAACTGCGGGTCGATAACGCCCGGCGTTTCCGAACTCGTGCATCCGGACCTTTGCTACTCTCTCGTACCTTGTCTGCCGCATCGACAGCGCGTTTTGGACTCTAGAAACATCAAAATGAGCTCTTGGTGTTCCCTACTTGTAAGTGCGGTTGTAATTAAATAAGGTGCAAAATCGCACGAGCGCTTTTTAATTATGCCGCTGAAGTTTTAGCAACAATACCAACGATGAACCAATCAATGAATGCCTGCACCTTCTAGTTCTGCAACAGTATGGCATTGATGTTTATCCGCCATCAACATTCCCACGGTCTGCAAGAGCTGCTCACTTCACTTGAATCTTACGTCGACAGATATTCAAGATGCACCTTGCGGGGGAGACTGTTTTTGTGAACATTTGTCGTGCCGCGATGGAAACATGTAAATTATGTTTGTTTCTCGTCACAAACCATTTAAACCCTGATTTCTATAGAAAATTGAGTGATTGCCAGTCAAAGTTGCAACATAGCTATTGCAAGCTGCAAATGGAAGATAAATGCAAGTCTATCACGGGCGGGTGTCGTGTGTTTGCTCGATATTCAACAAGTCATGGTGGAGTCATGGTGCCGTGCCACCAGCGGGGGGGGGGGGGGGGTCCTGGTAAACAAATTATTACCGTGAATGTTGATTGAAACTCTGGTTGATTCTCTCGTACCGTGACCTCTCCGGCAGCCATGCCTATACGCTGCTGCTAGGGGCGTCAACAGGGCTTTCAATCCCAGTTTTTTAATCAAAACCGGAATTAGGGCATACTTATACTTACACGCCATACATTCTAATGATTTCTTGTTTGTTACGTACGGGTTTGATGGTGCACGTTGTCAGTGCATTTTTTAAAGGTTCGTCTTCTCTCTCCAAGAAACGCTTACGTTTTGTGCATTGTAAACCCAAGGGTCTGATCCTTGTGAGCGCAGTATTGGTCAGTAAGTAGCCAACAGTGCCTTTTTCGAAGCCGGTTTCGGAAAAACAAGCTGTGGTCTAAACCGGGAGAAAATGTCTCACTTGAAAAACACAGGTATTACGGCTGAATCCTGTTTGCTATGACTAATACCTATCGAAACTTGATGCGTCGTTCGGAATGCTTTGACCGTAATCACGAAAACGCAATTGTTATTTGTCATCAAATTTACTCGACATATCTGTTCATATTGTCAGCTGAAATTGCTGGGCCTGACAAGTTCTGCACAGAGCCAAAATCAAAGAATGTCATTTGCAGGCTCTTGCTTGAGCGTCACACCACTGCACGACTGCTTGCTTAACTTTGATGAAAGACAGGCCTGCCAAGCCCTCGATTCTTTGCAAATCCATTCATATGAATATTCGAAGATATCCGGCCCGCCTTTTGCTGACATTTAAACGATGATAACTGAAAAATCTGGTGTTAGCACTCACCCCTCTCGCCCCATATCGTACGGAAATTCTGCCGGCATTGTAGAACAGTCAGAAGATTGCGGAAGCGTATATTTTGCGTTAGCATGCAGTTTTCAACAGGAGAGGAACACCAACCAGTGCTGCATATGTGGCAAGAAGCGGACTTCCAATGTGCAAGTGTAGGGCCTAAGCGTGACTGAGTCTACAGCGCCTGTAACGACCAAGTCCGCAGGTCCCTTTGCGTGTTTCTCGCCATGTCAGTGGTGTGCTGCCACAGCGCCGTCTGTGCCGCGATCTGAGGTCACAGGTGCCGTCTGTGCCGCGATCTGAGGTCACAGGTGCCGTCTGTGCTGCGATGAGGTCAAGGTGCCGTCTGTGCTGCGATCTGAGGTCACAGGTGCGTCTGTGCTGCGGTCACAGTCGTCTGTGCCGCGATCTGAGGTCACAGCTGCCGTCTGTGCCGCGATCTGAGGTCACAGGTGCCGTCTGTGCCGCGATCTGAGGTCACATCTGCCGTCTGTGCCGCGATCTGAGGTCACAGGGGCCGTCTGTGCGCGATCTGAGGTCACAGGTGCCGTCTGTGCCGCGATCTGAGGTCACAGGTGCCGTCTGTGCCGCGATCTGAGGTCACAGGTGCCGTCTGTGCCGCGATCTGAGGTCACAGGTGCCGTCTGTGCCGCGATCTGAGGTCACTGGTGCCGTATGCGCCGCGATGTTCTGTGGCAAACACCGTCCGCGCCGAGGCAGGACGTCACCAGTGCCTTCGCACCGCGGCGTGACGTCGCCGGCGGCGCTCAGGCCTTGATGAGCCAGACCTCGTTGCGGCGGTTCAGGCGCTGCAGGGGGTCGGAGAACATGGCCTTGATGACGGCCGGCCTGACGTCGTGGCCCGCCTCGGCCAGGTGGCCGCGCAGAATCTCCGCCTGCTCCTTCCACTCGGCGGGGCGCGGCGAGCCGCCGAACCGGCGCACGAACACGTCCGTCGGCGGCACGGCCACCAGCCGCAGCCGGTCCGACTGGGGCGCCGGCACCGTCGCCTGGTGCGAGGCGGGGAGGGGCGCGCACATGACGCCGCCGCCGTCGGCGCGCCGCTGCATCATCACAGGGATGGTCAGCGCCATGTGGGCGCCGGCCGCGTTCTGGCCCTGCATGTAGGTGGCGATCTCCAGGAAGTCCATGGTGTGGTCGGTCCCGCCGGGCCCCAGCTCCACGTCGATGCAGACCCAGTTCCAGGCGGGGTACGTGCGCTCCTGTACATAGCGCTCGTTATCGGGGAGAGGGTGGGGGCTGGCCACGCGGTCCAAGGCCCTGCTTCACGAAGCCAACGCAAAACTGCAGCAAGCTGGTTATTTCTATTGTCTGAGCAAAGTACCTGAAGCAGGGATCATTTACTGGACATTATGATTTCAATAGATCGAAGAGGTATATTAAATCGGTCTCAGCCTGTGCAGTTTCAGATATATCAAACAGCGCATTGTACGAGGCCATCAGGTAGGGTATGCTGCGAGCCACATGTTTGGACCGTGATGCCGTGATCGCCAGTTCTCAGACCAACCAGCATCGATTGCTGAACAATCGTGCATATGCTTACATACCCTGTGGTGCATGCGTCGAACACATTCGCACCCGTTTCCTTTTGCACCAACAGAAATGCCCTCCCCCATGCCAGTTGGGCAGAAGTCCTTACCTCAAACTTGTCGTTCTTCTGGATCAGTGTGTATGAGACCTCCTCTCGCTGAGCCGGCTTTCCGGGCTGGCCGCTGCCGAACCTGTTCTTGAAGATCTCGATGATGCTGGCCGGCAGTTTTTTGGGGACCGATGCGGCCGGCTCGTCCGGCATGGCCAGCGCGCCGGCAGCGCTCAGGGTCAGCACGGTCAACAGCAGCTTCATCGCTGAAGGGCGCAGACGACCGTGTTACGCCAGGCTCAGTCGGAGACGGGATCGGAGGCGCGCTGAGCAGCGACTGAGATCAAAGGCGAGCGCAAGAGGAAATATGGTCCATCTCCGAAGTCGACGCCGCGAGCGCATGTAGATGCCTTTAGTGTGTCAATGCGTTTTCATACGCCAGGGACCGTCCCGAACACTGGCACCTGCACCCTCTGACGATGGTGGGACCCGGATCAAGGTGCTAAGCACCAATGGACCAAACAATGGACACAGTAGCGCAATGGTCGGCGGCAGACTAGCCGTACAACGATCATCTGAGGCATTTCTCTCGGGCAGTGGCGGAATGTCAACCGGGGACGCTCGTCACAAGGCCGAGCAAGACTCACACATTCCAATACGCACAGCGCTTCAGGCATGGCTGTTGAGGCTGTCGACTGAATTTGCAACCAGGGGTGGTGCTGGCAGGCAGGGCATCACTTATCAATGTCAAACAGGACGAGCTAGCTGAATAATGATGCAGAGAAACAAAAACCCGCACCGAGTTCCTCGAGGCCTGGGTGATTGGATTGAGCAATACAGGGAGCGCCGTCCAGCCACTTACCGATCGGACGGAGGAGTACAGGCGGTACGAGGCCAGCTGTACAATTTGTAGCTTATATAGCGCCCGTCTTACCGGAAATATTAAATCTGACGATCTTCTCCATGACTGCCAATAACACAAGCGACGGTGCACAACAAGCGAGCCATAACTGGATTGGTTATTTCCGGGTGGGCTGCGAAGCGATTTGCCGGTCTATTCGTGGGTACATCCTGGAATGGAGTAGGCAATGTTTTACCGGTTCCCGACTCACCACATGGCAACCAGTGTAAAGAAATTGCGTGGGTTAAGACTGGTATGGAATTCGGTCTATGACAGTTGTTTCAGCGATTCCAGGAAAAAGCTCGAACATAAAATGCAGTGAATGCCTTTTTGTCGACTGCTATATGGCGACTGCTATATGGCAAACTGCAAGCGTATAAAATGCAAGAAATGGACGCACCAAAATGTCGACAGGCCAAGTTTCGAACCGCAAAATGACGACATGCAAAAACTCGACTCACTAAATTAGCGACCGGCTCATTAGACAATCTCTCATTGGTGACGCACCAATACGTCGACATGCGAAAATGGTGAACGGATAAATGGCAAACGGCTAGAGGAGATTTTTAAGAATTAATTACAGCATGGAAAATACGTGACATGTTAAAATGTTTGCTGACTAACTGGCTGGCTTCAGAAATTTGAATGATGCAGTGCTTTCTAAAGCTAAGCATTCAGATTCGACACATTCGAGTGTTTGACCGAGTATTCGGATACCAGAATTAGCATCCGAACTTTCGGAAACAGTTGGATGCTAAAGCCATTACAAAAACATGCCAAAAACCCTTATTCTACGTGTTTGTAATATAAACGACAGCAGCATTTGAGATAATAGTCTAGACATTCCATTAATACTAGAATCAAGCTTCAAATTACATTGTTTCATCGGTAACTAGGTTTGAATAAGTACCTAACATTGAAAGCAGTCGTTCCATGTTTTCACCACGTTTTAAGATTTTTTCTTAGCTGCAATCGTTAGCGGGGAGTGTGGTGACTTAGCTTATGATTTTGAGCGCTGGAGATACTCCAAATGCATGACATTTCATGGAATTTGCCTCACTGCCTCCAACTTTAACACGCGCCCGGGTGGCCGGTTGGATCTCACCCACCAGTTGGCGGTGGGTGAGAATCAATTTGACCCCGCTAAGATCTCAGATGTTAACGGAACTGGAGACACCAGATTCACAGCGAGTGATTGCTTGTACGTGAACGCCCTTGAGTCAAACTTAGAAGTTCCTGGGTCATGATCTTCGGGTAAAATAAGGTCAAACAAGGTAAAACTCCGGGTTGGCGTCCATGGTACCCTCAAAAACTAGACACTTGTTCCAAGCAAAAGGTCATATACTTATTTAAGGTCGGTGACCTTGTTTGACCTCTGGAAAACACGGTTACCGTAATCATACAGAACTGCTTCAAGATTTACATTTGAATAAGCCACAAAGATTACGCTAATCAGCATTTTCTTAAAACAAAATATTGGTCTGTGTCCTTTTAGGTCGGTGACTTGTTCTGGCCTTCACGACTTCCATTCAAGATGTACTATACGGTTCCTGTCATCAATAAATGCAAAATGAGCACCAGAAACTACCCCATACAGTTCTAGATTCTCTAGACATTGACTTCGCTGAATCCATGCCGTCGGTCAACGACCTCACAAGGTATGTTTAAATTTTTGGCAGCAAACCATCAACAATTTAATTATTTACAGCTATGAAAAATTGGCGTGACTACGCCGCGACCAATCGGAAACTATTTTGAAAAAACCTTAAGAGAGGGTTGAATTGACCTCGAACCGAGTGCGTTAAGATGGGAGCCTATGATGCACTGTTGTAAGTAGTCAGAAGTACTTCGAACGTTTAATCTGCCCGACAACGCAATTTTCATTGTTGCAACCACTTTGCGAGAGCACAAATGCCATTTCTACACAACTGCCTATGCTTCAAGCGGGTGCAGCCGTGGTTTGGCCCATGCTTACTGGATGTATTTCGGCCCGCAATGCTGTCTGTGTCAGTGATGTAGTTGGAGCGATACTTCTAGTTGCCCGTTCAGGGCGTCTGTCCGAAAAAAACAGCTTTAGGTATGGTAAATCACAGCATGTATACCTTATATATATATATATATATATATATATACATACCTGATATGTATATTTATATATGTATATATACATATGCACACACCCACACCCACACCCACATATATATATATATACATATATATATATATATATATATATATATATATATATATATATATATATATATATATACATTGCCACAGAGTTGTGGAAAAATGAAGAGACTCGGCACGAGAGCCAATTTTCAATGGCCGACGTTCATCTAGAATGTTACTTTGAGACACGTTCAACTGCTCTGCTTCCATAAACGGTTCGTTCGTTTTCTCGACATGAGTTGTAGCATCCTGGGCGCTGCCATACGAAGTATCTAAAATAAAATAAAAAACATATTAACATCAAATTCACATGAGTATTTCTTTATATGTTAGTGCATGGAATATCCTCGTGCTTAAGAAATATCACCTCGGTTTTGAGCTTTTGGTCTCTGATAAAGAGTGCTCTAAGAAATTGTCGCTTTAAAAACACCTTTTCCCTAATCTGAAAAATAAAGAAGCATGTATCTGTTTAAACGGTTTTAGGCATCGGGGGTCGCGAGGAGCCCTTTGAGCCCCGAGGGCGAAACGATCACTGATCCGATCGCAGGATCCGAAGGGCAGGCCGAGAATGAAGGGATCTCAGCCAGTAGGCAGTACTGAACACTCGGTTCCGCGTCGGCCGTAACTCTGGGGCCTGTTTTCCTAGTCGGGGCATGGTCGGGCCTGGAAATGTTAATCTGAAAGATCGTACATTGGTCGGACCCCCGTGTTAACCAGGGGCTCACATAGTGCAACAAGGCCATGAGCCCAAAGTCGGCCATCGGCACATTTGTTGAAGAGGGCAAGCGCGGAACCTCAAATATCAAAATGCCTCTTGCGTTTGTCAGGACCCAGTTGTTAATGACAGGAGACATGGGAAATGATAATGCAACGGTTTGTATTCACAATGGGACAGTGAACTGTGCCAGTCAGAGATAGCAGTACCGAACGAGGGACCCTCCGCACCGTTTCAACCAGGAAGCAGGGGCCGATGAGCCGAGTTGGTGTCTCGGCGTCAATCAGGCGTTGAACTCCCTGAGCGTGCGAGTGATTCTTTTCCATCAGTGACATGTCCCTGCATCGATCCTGGTCCCCGCATGACCTGCGTGCCCCGGCATCAGGGATAGGACCGGTGCTTGATGTATTCCTTTGAGAATCTCCGGATTGACCAGAGCACCCCGGTCCCCGTATCGCCATAGTAGCATAGTAGCAGTTTCTTGTTACCACGAGCTGGGACGGAAGGGCCCTTCAGCTCCTGACCAGCACCTGTGCAATCTCGAGATAGATTCCCTGATCAGAATTAGCAGTTACAGCATCACAAGCAATTGAGATTACACCATCGCATCCTGAGTTCGTGGTGCTATACATACTAACACAATATGAAAATGCGTGAGCAATTGTGCGCAAAAAACGCACGTAATACGCAATATTATTTTAATGATTATTAACATATTGTTCATAGCATGCAATACGCAATTGCGTATTGCGTATCATGAATAATACGCACTACAAGAAATGCTTCCTTTGCACGCTACGACTGTGGCGGGTGTATTACAACTATCATATACTTCGAATGCAAGACGATTTTACGTGCCGGGGCGCAGTAAATCTAATATCATTGTTTTCAATATTTAACACTAATAATTGCTTATGCATCGCTCGTGTCACATTCCTCAATAAGAATGTAGGAAATTTTCGTATCTTTTCAAGATTCTCAAAACATGCAGCACAGGATTTGGACATCGTCAAGTCAACGACACAACACATTTTACATATTCCACGAAGCTAGCCGTATGCTTTCCTTCAAGAAAAAATATCGCGTCAAAAGTCCACAAATTTCAGTAGTTTCGCCGCTTTCCGCTTTAAGGGGTAGTTTTTCAGTCACTTTCAAATTTGTTTGTCAAAGGGATGTCAAGAGACATCTTATCTGAACCTCTTACATGTTAAAGGTCACTGACCTAAAATTGCCCAATCAACCGTGTTTTCCACAGGTGTGGCGCAGGCGTTCCGACCGGTGCAACCTGAAATGAATAACATTGAAATTTTGCTTAAAACAGGCATCTAGGGATCAGGTGGTTGCATGAGGAGGCCTGGAGGTACCTCGAATACCGATCTGGAGTTTGACCTCATTTGGTACAAAGGTTAACCGGCATTTGGCCCTAGTATGTCTCATACATTTATCCGAGTTCAGCTACTCATGGCTGATTTACAGGACACAGGTAATATCTTTGGAGAGAAAAAAAGCTAATGATGTGACAGATAACAGGCATTGCCTGTTTACAAACCTGTTGGCGCAACACACAAAGTGCTCGCCGAAAACTGTGTTGCCGCGAATACACATCAGTTGTGGTAACAGAAGCCCACCTTTGGTGGAACTGAGGTCGACTGGAGTTACGCTGATCACATTCGTGATGTGACGAAGCATGTGATGGCGGATGCGCCTTCCAGGACAAGTGTTCACACGAGGCTCGCCGAAGAGGGCCATTTGGTCGCTGGCTGGACAGCGTCAGCCTGTCCAAACAACTACAAAAAGATGGGACAGTCCCTTTAACGGAAGACTTATTGACGGAAGATGGAGTCGATGACCTTCACGGGAGCGGACCCAGCATTTCATCAAGCGAGGGGCCACTCTTCACTGCGGTACGCCCCTCCCGAAAAAGTCCCTGGATTTTGGTCACTTCATTTTCAAATTTCTATTCTTACTCGGGAAGCCATCTTCCTGTGCGCATGATGGAGAGCTATGCATAGTCGGCAGGTACAGAACGCACGCTCCTTTTCTCCACAAACTGGTCGCTTCTAGCATTCTGAGCTAGGCATTTCGTAGCACATATCACGAAATGAGTTAACGTTGGCCGCTAAATTCTATCGAAGCTGGGCATGACGGCGAGACGACACTCGGCTACGAATGACCATCCATCGTTCATGTGCTTCCGACGAAACCGGCAAACAGCCTCATTTGTATTTCTCTGACCTTAAGGTAAATGGTTAAAATCGAGAGCAGTGACTTGTACACGAATGCTGAATCACAATTACTTCAATGACATCACATGATCCAAAAATTCAAAATTTTGGTGGTGGTGAAAGAAACGGGGAACCCAGTGAGGTCCGTAGACTTTTGACGGGGTAAACTTTCTGGTACTTATTACAAGGTCAGCTCACTGGAATATGATGTGTTTTGTGTCGTAAACGTGAAAATGACAAAGTATTGTGCTGTATGTTTTCAGCATCACAAAGGCGTACCAAAGTTGCCAACTCGTGTGCTACATGCTTGGTTTATCACGGAGGGGTACGAAAACTGCTAAAATTGTACAACAGAATGTCGCCCCAGCGACATATCTCTCACAGCTCGCACTCTTCCGTGTGCATTTGTTTGATCACGCCAATACCCAATCAAATATGGCAGGGGTATACCGGGCCTTGGGGGTATAAGTGGTTTTGTTCTCGTGAAGATGCACTTTTACTGTCCCCGTCTTTGAATGTACTTATCACGCACAATGTTTTGTGCATGCCAAAACCGTGTCTTACATGACCCATTACCAGCTAGGCATACGTGAAGATTCAGGGGTGAATCCAGAGGGGCCACGGGGTTATGCCCCCTTGGGCCCTGAAGCGGCCCACAGGCTTCAAAAAGGCCCAAAGCCAGCGGAACAGATGCCGTTTTTGAACACAAAACGCTACAACCTTGAACTTTTTGGGCTTCCAGGCAACCAAGGACAGTCGCAAGCAAAGAAGTAAGGCCCACCAGAAGACAAAAGTATTTATTCACTGGTTGAGAGAGTGATGATTGGAGGATTTCAAGGCTCATCACACTGTCCAAAACCTCTATGCTGTTTTCGGAGGAATTATATACCCACTTGCAGGTTCAATCCGGTCGTCAAAGAGCCCTCTAAGCTGCACTTAATTTCCTTGCATTTGCTCGGAGCGCCCTGCGCTGTTGCTGGGCCGTCCTGCTAGCGTGCCGGGCGCTCTTATCAATCAGGGACACTCTACGGATTCTTTCCATTCGTCCGAGAAGCCCTGTACGCCCTAGCTAGGAGCCCCATATATAAACCTACCGGGGTATTCTCAGTTCCTTAGGGGCCCTTCACGTTTGTCTCGGTTAGTCTACCGATACACTCGCGATATGCTCATTGGCCATTAGTCTAGGGCCCGTCCAATCTGTCACTTGCTTAAAGCCGTACGGTCTTGTCGGAGGGTCATCTGTTAACCTGTTGGGGCACACTGGACCGTTCGGGGCCTTCAAATTAAGTAATGGCTACTTTTATTTGAATGCAGGTCCCTACTCACTTTCGGAGCCCATCTGTTAACCCATTAGGCCACACCAAATTGTTTTGGGGCCCGCACCTTGGGTATTTGAATGCAGGTCCCTACGCTCTTGTCGGGTGCGCAATCTGTTAACCTGCTCTGACGCGCTCGTCGTTCATTCATTCATTGAGTCTTGAGGACTTCTTATTTGAATAGAGGGCTTTACGCTCTTGTCGGGGCCCCTTCTGATAAGCTGCTCTGGAATACGCGTCGCTTGGGGCTCTCCACACTTTGTCTTGGGTGCTTCCTGTTTGAATGGAAGTCCCTACGCACTGGCCGGGGGCCCTATGCTCGTTTCATCTGCCACGCTGGATTGTTTCAGGGGCCCTGTACATTGGGCCTCGGTGTTTTAATTTAGGGCCCTACACTCCCGTCGGGGCCATCTGGTAATATGTTTGGGTACATTCCATGTTTCGGGTGCGCTACGCACTGGGTTTCGGATACTTCCTATTTAAGTCAAGGGCCCTAGGCTTTTGTCGGGGCCCTTACCTACAAGCTGCTCGGGCACATGCGCTCGTTCAGGGCCATCTACATTGTGTCTTGGTTACTCCCTATTTGAAAGGAGGGCTCTTCGTTGTCGTTAGGGGCTCTATCTGTTAACCAGCTCGGGTGGACTCGATCGTTCGGGGGCCCTTTACATTGTGTTGTGGGTATATCTTACTTAAATGGAGGACCCTGTCCTCTTTTTCGGGGCCCGTCTCTTAACCTGCTCAGATACACTCAATCCTTCCGGGCGCTTCATGCTGTACCTTTGGTACTTCTTTTTTGAATGGATGGCTCTATATTCTTGGCAGGGACCCATCTTTTAAGGTGCTCGGCCCATTGGCGCACACAGAGAAGGGGCCGAGGGGGGCCTGGTACCATACATCCCCCATCGTGCCTCGAAGGGATTCATGGGTTCTGGAGGAGCCCATAACCGGTCGAACGGGCGCAGTTTTCTAACACAAAACTCAACAAAATTGAACGTTTTTGGGCCTCCAGACGGTCAGGTTGCAAGCAAGAGTGAATAACTCATGAGCAGACATATTTATTTCTTCGCTGATGGAGAAAATGGTGATCGAGAAACATTTTGAGGCTCATTTTGTTGTGCAGAGGGCTTACGCTGTTCCCTTTACGTCCACTTGCCGGATCAATCTGATCGACGGGAAGCCTTCCGCGTCGCCCTTGATCTCTTCACATTTTCCCGTAGGGCCTTGCGCTGCCGTTAGGACGCTATCTGCCCACATGCCTGGGCACCTCTGATTGCTCAGGTTTCCCTCCACGAATTCTTCCCAATCGCCCGAAATGCTCTATACGCTTTTTCCGAGGCCCCATATGCCAAAGTACAATCCGTTGCTCATGGACCCTTTACTCGGGTGTCGGGTTCTTCCCACTTACTTGGAGGGCCTTGTGCCGTTGTTGGCGCTCATATAAGATAATGTATCGAGCCACGCAGTGCTCAGGGGCCCTTTACTTTGGTCTAGGTCTCTTTCTCTTTGCTCTCATTTGAGGGAGACCCTTCACTCTTGTGGGAGTCATTTTCTGTTAACCTGCCCAGGAACTCTTAGTTGCACAGGTACATTAATTCATTGCATTGGTCTGAAATAGTTCCCTTCGCTCAGAAGACCCTGTGCTATGACCTGAATCCTATACGTCAGCCTCCCGAGGCACCACCGATCGTTGAGGGGCCCACTACGCTGATCTTGGGTTCTTTTCGCTTGCTCTGAGGACTCTTACTTGTTGACGGGAGCTTCGTGCTTAATTTTAATATTGTTCGCAACCAGCTTTAGTTTATTTTGCTTGCTTTTCCGAAATACTTGGCTTTAAGATGACATGATTTACCATGATCTGGAGAAAATCCACGCATTTATGTGAATCCATGTGTGTAGCTTCATGTATGTGAATGCGCAGCACGCTTGCCTTTCTACAGTAGCACGCAGTAGGATGGTGTCTCGTGTTTACGGCTTCTAATATATATTAGTGGTTATCGTAAAATTTAGTGGCCAAAATAAGAGAGTTTTTAGAAGAGGACCCCACGCTCTAGGGGGCCCAACAACGTTGCGTGCTCCCCGTTCTTGACGCAGTCCTGGATCCACCCCCGCGCGCTTTGCTTATTCTGATGCTCAACCGTTACTCAACATGGTGTAAAACATGCTCATTAGTAGGATGGACAACTGTTATTGTATCGCCGAAGCGGAACGACCTGTTTTTATATGGATATTCGGTTACATTTGTGCGCACCAACGGTGCATTTGCTTGCCTCACACTTTCGCCCCGCCCTTATGGTTTGGGTTGATATGAGTGCTGACCTGCTCAGCTGTTATTTTTGTTGCCTTACACATACATGTGTTCAATGGCGATGGATATGCTCGCGTTCTCCAATTACCTTGATTTTTATCTTTTTTGTCAGAAGCCATCCACAGTATTGAAATACAAAATTAAGAATGCGGGTACAAGCAGATGCCTTCCTCTCCATTGGCTTTGCTGACGTAGGCCGATCTCCGGGATTTGGTCAAGGGGATGCACAGATACTGTGATCAAGGGTGCAGCCAGAGTCGCGGAAAGAGAGGAGGACCGTGTTTAACACGGGACACTGCTGGTGGGAAGCAGCGAGGAATCCGATCCTCCATAGCATTCCGCCAGGTTTAACCTATTCTATTTCGAGCCTATTATTAGCCTATTTTATTTAGCCTATTCTATCCTCCATAGCATTCCGCCAGGTTTAGCCTATTCTATTTCGAAGCAATGATTTTCTTCTTAGTAATTATTTTCACTCCAATGCCTAAAAAGGAAACCAAAAGCTTCCACAAGATGCAATTATGCATGGATTTAACAGTAAATCTAGTGAATCAATCAGGAATGAAATGGCTGCATGGGGAAAACCGCAGGCACTTCACAGAGATCACCCGATCGTTTCTAAACCGATAACAATAAAGGGTGATGGAGGTCAAAATCGCCACATCCGCCTGGGGACGCTCACATTTTCCTAAAATCAATCAGCAAAAAAAGAGACCATACGCGCTCGCAGCCTGGGAGACGGAACACCGGCGCCCGGCGTTGCAGTCTCCAGGGGCGCGGTATCAGTTCCCGCGGCTTGCGTCCTGCGGCGATCAACGGGCGAACTAAGCTTTCAAACGCTTTAAAAATCAGTTCATGGACGTCGAAGGAGATCCGGAGCAAACATTTCACTCGTGCAGTTTTCATAAGGATGCTCGGAACGGATCTGCGTTTATAATACCACTGACTCATGATGGAATGCATTATCTTTGTTGTTCATCTTGCCGGCGTTGCTAATCCGCTCAGAGACTTAAGTTCGAAGTCGCTCGCGTGAAATTCCCTGGTCAGGAGCACTGATGGGTCGTCCTGTCCCATTCCGGGGTTCCTAGCTGTTGTCATTCTGGCGATACGAGGACCGGGCCCCTTGGTCAATTCGGAGGCCCTCAGAGAGATACATCATACACTGGTCCTCTCCTTGATCCACCAGGCCCAGATTGACACAGAGGCCCTCACTGACGCAAAAGGATCCCTTACAGGTACAGGGAGTCCAATAATTGGCACAGGGACCCTTATTAAGCTTACTAATCCCTAGAACAAACGGGAAGGGAGCCCGTCATTCGGTACTCGACTGACATAAAGCCCAGGGCCCAAGGGCTCCTCGGAACCTAAGAAGCTAGGGGGGTCACGTGCACTTATGCCCACCCCCCACACTCTGCGTGTGTCCCTAATGGTGACACCCTCGTAAATTGGTTCCAGGGATGTTTGTGGTGCCAAAAGAAATTTGTGGTCTCTTGACAATTATTTTTTTGGACTCGTGGTGGCTCCTGGAATTGAATGTTTGTTGAAAATAATATGAGTTACAAAAACTGGAAATAAAGGTTTTGATGCCACTTCGCTGAAGGGACGATCCAGGGGCTGGTATGTGTTGAGGGCACAACAGTTTTGGTGACCCTGAAATTTGGTGCTACTGAACTTTGATGCTCGTTGAAAATAACGATTTTGCGGTCTTTAATCCCCTCTTTGAATTTGATGCCTATTGAAAGTGAAAATTATGGTGCCCCGAAATGAAAGGGTTGGTGTTCACTCGCCGAATGGTCTGATCCAGGACTGATTTCGTCAATGGGTCGGGGGAGGGGAGGGGGGGAGCACGGATGTTGTGGTATCCCCAGAAAATAAAGGCTTTGGGCCCCTTGTCGTGCCCCTGTAATTTCGTGCCGGTTGACAAGAGAGCTTACGGGCCCGAAATGAAGGCTGTTAGTGTCTCTTGGCTTAAGGAGTCAATCCAGGATTTCATCAAGGTGAAAAACGCCACAATTTAGTACCCTTGAAATTTGGTGACCCCGGAAAATGCAACTTTCCAGCCCTCTAACTGCCTCTCTTGGGTTTGGCACCACGCATGCAACACAATGTGTTACCAGGTAGGCAAGCTTAAGAATAATACATCTCTCAAAAAAAGAGAACGGCACCATCAGAATGATGAAGGAGATCCGAAAATCATTTCATGCTTTTGAATGCGCGCCCGACAAAATTCCCAGGTGCCTGAGATTAGATGAGCAACTTTTAAATTGGTACTGGCGGCATTTGCTCAAGAATCTGCGGACACTTGCCTTGCCGGCGACCGTCAGCCAAATTTTAAGGATCTGGTTCTGACTGTGCTTGCCAAATATTAATGTGGGATACAAATTAGCCGGTTACTGTTCTACGTTTGACAGCGCATTGCAAGCTGCATGTACTGGTCATGCACCGTTAAAAGCTGCTGCAGAACAGATCGCTTTTGAGTTGCCGTCGTTTTGTTTAACCTTTTGAGTTGCTGTCTTATTGCTTGTCCTTTTGAGTTGCTGTCCTATTGCTTAACCTTTTGAGTTGCTGTCGTATTGTTTAACCTTTTGGATTGCTGCCCTATTGCTTAACCTTTTGAGTTGCTGTCCTATTGTGCAACCTTTTGAGTTGTCTGTCCTATTGTTTGGGTTCCGCGTCGCCATGGCCCGGGCTGCCAAAGTCTCTTCACACTTTTGAATATTCTCCTCGCGGATAGGCGATATGCTACACGATGTGTATAACCACTGGCGAGTCCAGCTAGCATGCTCGACGGCATGTGCCGACGTGCACGCGGGAACGGATGTGGGTGCCAGTCAATGGCATGCTGTCGTCGCAGCAGAATCATTTCGGCTCGTTTAGCAGCCACCCTCGGCAGCCGAAAGCACAGCGCCACGCCTGGATCCGCCCCACGGAGGACCGCCAGTGCAAGCTCACAGCTCCGTTGTCAGCCACGCCTGGGTATCCACCCCGCAGAGGACCGCCCGCGCAAACTTGGAAGTCCACGGCCAGCCACGCCTGGATTCTGCCCCGCAGGGGACCGCCAGTGTTAACTCGCAGCACCACTTTCAGCAATGCCTGGATGTCCGTGCCGCGGACGACCGCCGGTACGAGCTCGCCCCTCCACTATCAATGTGTGGCCGTTGATATACCGGGAAATGATCGCGGCATCTTGCAACGACAAAAACGGGGATTCTGCGATGACGAATGCTTTGGGCGATTGTGACCAAAGCGTTATGGAATTCGCACATATTTTGGATGAATAGTGATCACAGTGCATTGTGCTTTCCATCCGTGTCAGTTTCATGATCCCGGCTTACTCGGTTTTGGGGCCAGCATGTTGTATTCGAGATTGCTTTCAGATTGCGCGACATGGTCAATCCAGTGCGATTGCTGACGTCGCAGTGCGTCTGGCGGCGTTGGGCTGGCTGGGGGATTTGTAGACGGTACGCGTACCCCCACGACGCAGTTCGTATTACGCCGTTATCTGCTCGAGTCGCCGATGCCTGACGTCAATCCTGAAAAACCGTCTGGCACGTTTGCGCGTACCGACGGCATGCCGCCGGTCAAAGCAGGTCCCGGACTGACAAGGTGATACATCTTACTGGCCGTGCCGCACGCCAAATGTTACGCGGCTAGCTTGCAACGGCTCCGAGCAATGAATGCAGTTATGCATGACAAGCAGACAGGCGTTATGAAACCTGAAATATAAATCGGAGGCCAGTATTGCGTAGTGCGCAATTTGTTCGGAGACACCGATTTGTTTTTAGATGTGTATAGCCTCAACCTTCAGCAGTCTCGTCCCTCTATCATTTGAAGAGCTTTTTGCCAACTTCATGCGGCATATCTGTGTTCATTACACTTAAAGGTGACCTAGCCATAACTTTCAGTCACCTTGGTCAAAACCCTGAAAGTGCGCTACGGCACGTGCTGCAACGCCAAAACTGGTAGCCGCGTTACTGGGTGGCCTTTTGCAAGCACCGAAGGCGTCCGCACGTCGGAATTTCAGCAAAATCTCAGAGCTGGCTGTGCATAGAATGGTACCCGGGTGGTCGATCTGCCATGGGATGCTATCGATAAGAGAAGTATCCATAAAATAGTGTTATTCACGTGATCGGTGCTTGCAAAGTTTACGTCGCTACTTTTGTCAAACGTACTTCATTCGTTACGAACTTTCCCGTACATACAATTGCTTATGAACAGCTGCATGCGCAACTGATGGATTCAAACTTTTCTCATGCCACGTTTTGTCCCGATTAACTTTTCTTAATAGGAATATTTTGCCTACGTACGTAATACCACACAAATATTTGCTTAAAACTTTTGCTTTGAAGCTTCGCGTGGCTAATTCTGCTGAGCAAACTTCATACCTTACATATATTTGCTTTCGAACAGTTTCAAACGTACTTTAAGCATGCATGTTTTTACCTACGTACTTCTTTCTAAGGCTGTCCTTATTGATTATGCACCAAAATGACACGTAAGGATGCCATGTGTCATTACCATTAAGCGATGCATATCACACAAAGTAACAAAATAAGATTAATTAGATGCTGAGATGATCTCAAGATCATTTGACGTTCTTGAATAGGAGCGGCTCGGCTAAAAGAAATTAACTGACCAAGGCCAGATAGAAAATTGCTGCGGGTAACTGGGTCAGTGGCGCAACAGAGATTTGAAGCGTTTATCCGTACGCTTCCTGCGAAATTTCTGTCTGCCACCAAAACCTTGGGCAACCTGCAACTTTGTCGCGACGGTATTTGGCCACGAGCATCCGGAGACTTTTATTGCGGGGAATCGCGAGCCAAACCTGAATGTTCCGGCTCAGACCGTGGTTGGGCAACACGCGACATGTGATATAGCTAACCGGTTGATGCATCACACTCGACCGCGCGTGGCCAGCTGCACGCGCTGGCCATGCGCTGTAAAGCAGCTGCAGGGCGGCTAGGTGTGCACACGGTTTTTTGTGCCTCAGCCGCATGGTTTTTAGGTACCGCGTCGCCACGACCCGGTCTGTCGAATGTTCTCGCACACTTCAAAATAATCCCCCGCGAACATGCAATATGCTTCACGATCTGTGGGAGACTTGGGCAATCCAGCCGTCGCGCTCGACGTCACGTGACCACTCTAGCACAGAAACGGATGTGAGCGACAGTGCAACTGCGTTTCTGTCGTGTCAGCAGAACCGCTTTTGCCACGCTCGGCTACAACCCTCGGCTGCCGACCGCCCAGCCCCTCGCCTGAGTATACCACGCGCGGAGGATCGTCAGTTCGCATTTGGCGATTTCAATTTTCGCGTGCAGTCACCGCACCGGCAAGTGAACGCGGTATGTTGCGCCCACGGACTTCGAGATTGCTGCGGCGACAGACGTTTTTGGCGATTGCGGCCAAACCTTTGTCAAATACGGCAATAGTTTTAGTGGATATTGGTAGCCATGCAATAGATCTGCCACCTTCGTGGTCCCAGCCCGCTAAGTCTAGAGGATGGCGTATTGTATTGGAGCTTGTTTTCGAAAAAAGAAAAACTTCCAAAAGCGACAATGGTCGCTTCCCGGTCGACTGCTGACGACGCAATAGCTCTGACGGCGATGGGCTGCCTGGGCGATTTGCATGCGGTGCATGCACCTTCACAAGCTGACATGCACCTTCACAAGTACAGTTGGCTTTACCTCGCTAGTTACTCGCGTCACCGGGATCTGACATCAAACATGAAAGGCGTCTGAAAACCATTGATGTGCTCTTGCACGTGGAAGAGCAACTTCGGCCGCGTGGGAATGCGGTACGCGGCTGGGCGCATGGATTGGCACCTTTGCTAATACGATTGCGCGCTTTTTTTTCGCGTAAAGGTGCGCTGATCGCTTTCTTTGCGACCCCCGTCGCCAAGCAGCGTACCCGGCTTCGGAACGCGTTTCTGCGAATTTTGTCAATTCGCGATTTTCGCGCTTCGCGCGTCAATTGAATGGAGCACGTTTGCACGTGCCAACGGCGCCCCGCCGGCCACAGCAGCTCAGATATATTGCGCAGTTATGCGCCCCAGCTGGCCTTGCCGCACGCCTAATGTAACAAATTTCACCAAATTTCACGTGACCGGTTCGCACCGGCGCCGAGCAATGAATCAGCATGCCAAACGAACAGACATTGGATAGTTATTGAGTTTAAGTGACGCGTCAACTGCAATGGCTATTTGTGCCGGGCAGACCGTCTGAAAAGTACGATATTGATAGAGTTGGAGATAGCGATAGAAATAGGTATTCGAATAGTAAATAAGTTAGAGAGGTAACAAGATAGGATTGAGAGCTAGGCATTTGCATGATAAATAGGACGGAGAGATAGGCATTGGCATAATCGTCATAATGCCGGCTGTCTGACGAGGCCTTGGGTAAGGCAGGGACGCCTGGCTTCATTCAATCATGACCCAATTGTCTCTCCCAGGTCGAATTACCGAGACGAAGGGCATGCAGCTTCCTTATTTCTCCGGTCCCATTTGATGCGTGAAGGCACTGATTTTGCGAGCAGTTTAGCTAATCTTGCCGGCAGCTTTGAAAACAAACCACCGGCATGTCTCAGCCAAGAATAAATGTGATTTTCAAAGGAGCGACGTCGAAAATCACATTGTCGAATCACACACATGGTTTCTGAACACTGGCAGCGTTTCCAGAGGCGTTCGCATGTTCGCCGCCCTGTCGTCTGGGTTCAGGAGTCCCGACGTGCCATCCGCAGCACGTCCGACATCGGGCTGATTGTGCCTGATACCGCCC
>NW_023596576.1:10368913-10401413 GCF_011947565.3 Pollicipes pollicipes
CCCCCCCCCCCCCCTCTTCGAGCTCCCTCCCACCCAGGTGATGACTCAGCCAGACCGCATTAGCTCCGATGTCCGAGTTCGTGGGGTGAACCGCAGATCCAGTGGTCCGTGCTTCTGGATAGTGAGACTCATCTGAACGACGAGGTCCTCGTACTTCTCGTCCGTCTCGACCCAGAACCTCCGCAGAATGGCTGCCACCATCACCTTCACCTCGAGCAGCGCGAATCGCTGGCCGATGCAGTTGCGGAGACCCGCCGAAAACGGCACATAGCTGTACGGGTGTCGGCCTTTGGTAGCCTCCGGGCTGAAGCGGTCCGGGTCGAACTTATCTGGGTCGGGCCAGTGGTTTGGGTCTCGGTGGATCATGTACGGGAAGATGAGGATGTCAATACCGCTGGGGACTTCGTACTCGCGGATCTGTGCCGTCTCGTACACCCGACGACTGAATAAAGTTACTGGTGGGAAAAGCCGCATCGACTCCTTGATGGCGCATTCGAGGTACTTCAGGCTACCTATATCTTCGCGGGTCGGCGCGCGGTCGTCGCCGCCGAAGACGTCGTCCAGCTCGCGCTCAATGCGCCGCTGTACGTCTGGCGAGCGCGCGATGTTATACAGTGCCCAGTTGATGCACGACGTGGTAGTGTCGTGGCCCTCAAACATGAACGTGTCGACCTCCTCCCGGATGTCCTCGTCACTGAACACCTCGCCGTTCTCGGACATCATGATGAGTAGGTCGAGGAAGGCGAGGCGCCGCTTCGTCAGCGGCATGTCCTCGATGGTGAAGCTACCGTCCAGCAGGCGGCCCTCCTCGTGCAGCTCGCGACGCCGCTTTTCAATCACGGTGCGCGAAAAGTTGTGGAGGACGGCCAGGGTGCGATCCTGGTGCCCCTTCATTCCGAACAGCTTGAAGAGCGTCTGGTTACGCAGCCACGGCCGGATGGAGAGCTCTTGCACGATGTTGCCCATCTCCTTGACAGCGTTGCGGTAGGCGGACTCGACGCCGTCCTGCGCGCCGATCTCGACGCCCATCGCCGTCTGGCAGATGGCGTCCAGCGTGGCGTTGGCGACCAGCGGCCACACGTCGACGTGACCCACGCCGCGCGTGCGCTCCTGCAGCGCACGCACGAGCGCCTGGCTGTGGTGGTTGAAGATGGGCAGGAACTGGTCCAGGATGGAGAAGTGGAAGGTGGGTGTCAGCAGCTTACGGTGTTTGTACCAATGCTCGCCTGTGCTTGTGAGCAGTCCTTCACCGAACCACGGCCGAAGCGAATCGTAATCGAGCCCTTTATTAAGGAACTTCTTGCTGGTCATTACGGGCTCCACGTATTCGGCCGACGAGATGATCACGTAGTGGAAGCAAAGAACGTACCCGTAGCAGATGCCTGGAAACGCTTCGCACCAAAGCCGCATGGTTGGGATGATGGTCGTCAGCGATGTCGGCATGTCAAGGAGATTGCCGATGAGAGGGTGCATTTTGTGTGGCATTTTCGCCAGCACCGGGTTCTTGCCGAACTTCAAGTGGAATGCGACAATGACCGCGGTCGCAAGGATGGTTCCTTTTAAGCATGAAACCGCGAACGGTGAGAGATACACGCCGGCCACCTCCATGGTCGCCACAGCCAGGATGCTGCTGCTCACTGCAAATCCTGTCTATGTCACTTTGATACCGTCGCTGCGCACTGTAGACAGTACAGTGGTGCTGTCAGTACTGTGGTTCTGTCAGCACAGTACAGTGATGCTGTTAGTACAGTCAAGTGGAGCTGTCTTCGTCACGGGATCGGCCCACAGCAGATCACTGTGGGGGCCTCCATGCCTTCCCAGTTGTAGGTCGATTCAGAGCTTATCCCAGCTCGAGTGATGACGCAGATGCTGACAGCCGTTCTCAAAGGCGGCAATGCCCTTCACATAAGATGACTGGATGCGAAGCAGTTGTTGAACCAATGCCGATAGCTGTTGTTGCCAGTTTGCAGTCCTGAAAATAAATTTAGTCAGGTTTGTAAATTGAAGGCAGATGAGCCCTCACACACAATCGGCGCTTACGGAAATGGAGACAACAAATACATTAGAACAATGCTATGGCTCACCAATTTGTATTTGACCAACTAAAAAACTGACAGTTCAGCAGACTTGGAAATGCAAACTTCAGCAAACTTAGGCCATGAAGACACTTGAAGGTTATGCCCTTCAGTCATTTACATCCATCTCAGTGATGCATTGAACTAATACATTTGCTGCTGCACGATCAAGGTGACGACCAGTGGCCGAAACGCCATGTTTCATTTCATGTTTGTAGAACCGCATGTTCAATTGGGCAGTTTATGGGCGGTCCCTGGTGCTCACTTTCTCTTGTTGACATGTAGGACGTCTTCACACGCGCTCGGGTGGCCTATTGGATACCCTTCGCTCGGGTGGGGGTCAATTTGGTCCCTTGACAGCTCAGAAACTAAGAGATCTAGAGACACCAAATCCAGAGGGTGTATTTACCTGTACGTGAACTCACTTAGGTCACGATTTGAGGGTTCTGGGTCATGAACTTGTGTCAAATAATGTCAAACAAGGTCAAACTCTAGGTTCGTCACCAAAGTGCCTCAAGAGCCTAGACACCTGTTGCTAGCAAAAGACCACATGCTCATTTAGGGTCGGTAGCTTTCGAAGGTCATGGTGGATAAAATCATACATTACTGCTTTGAGTTTTGTAATTGAATAAACGACAAAGATAATACTGGGTAGTACGCTCCTATTCTGACCTTTGAAAAGTCAATGGAAGGTGCATAATGCGGTTCCTGTCATCAATAAGTTCAAAATGAGCAGCAGAAACTACCCCACACATCAAGCCTTACAATACTAAAACAAGTTTGTTTTGATTTTGGTCTGACCTTCATACCTGATCCTAGGTTAATGGTTTTTGGTCATTCAAATGGTGTGCTGCCTAAGACAGGATCTCAGAGATGTATGACATCGCCTAACATTCCGCTGTTGCATCAGATTGAGCGATTCTTTAGAAATTGACTTCACTGAATCCATGGCCTAACTTTGACCTGCCGAAGATTGGTGACTTTGCCTCTAAATTTTTTATACTAACAACCCGCCATTCAATCGTCTACAGCATGAAAGATTTGGCCGCGCCGTTCGGAAACTATTCCAGAAAAGCCTTCGAGAGGGGGGGGGGGGGTAAATTGATCCCCACCCGAGCGCGTAGTAAGAAAGTGAAAACAGTCAAATGCGTATATTCACCATTGGTGACATTCTCCTGAGTCATTCATTGCTCCTGTATTCAGACATCATGAGATAGCAACCTGGCGGGTAAAGGGACGGGTAAGCCCTACATATTATGATTATCGCGTGGACATCGGTTTGACCATGCAGGAAGAGGGCGAGAACGGTTAGAAATATGTTATCCATAATGTCTAATACGCGGTGCAAAACAGGCAAATTTATGCACGTGCACTACGCGACGGTTTCATGTGGTGTAAAACACCGTTCCTTATTATTCCACCGAAAAATACCAGAAATGCTGTTCCAAAGGAAAATTAAGAAGTTATATTTCGTCGTTTTGGACAAGTTCTTTATGCTTCTCACCGGAATCAGCTTCGATACTCAATGGACTGCCAAGTGATAGAGCTCCTCAGCGTGTGCTTCGAGGAGCACAAGGAGTGAGCCGACCGCGACAAACCGGGATTTTAACACGGACGTCAACCACCCCGTCCGGTCTGTCAGTGTTTAGTCTTGTGTTCCGTAGAGTAAGATCAAACGGGGATCACTGTTTACTGTTAAATAGTGCGCACTTGGCGTGCTCCTGGCCGGAGTACCCTTCGGTCAGGGTCAGTATGGCCACCATCATAAACACAGCGACTGGGCGGTTGCCAGGATGGCTTTGGCTTTGGCATTTTCATGTGACATATGACTTTATGAGGATGACATTGTCCTGACCTGTGGTCTGACTGCCTGTGGCTTGTGGCCTGTGGCCTAGATGCCACAGAAGAAAATGCGCTCGTATTCAATGTACGACAGTGAATCTCTTATCTTATGAAATGCGTGCGCCTAACGTAGTTCAAGATATCTCAGCTCTATAGTATTTCCATATCCATAATAATGATAACAGGCGATCGCCGCCGTCAATGTCTTAATGCAGTGTGACTGAAATGAAGATAACAACACAACGTTTCCTACCCAGCCAGATTATTAACCCAGTGAAAACCTGATATGTCCGCAAGCAATGAAAATGCGGTGAGCTCATCGGTGAATGGAGAAAATGACATCTAATTTCTTTTGAAAGCAAATTAATATCATCAACCCCGGTCCACCTCGCACGCTTGCGGCCTTGTGCCACTGCCAAAATCTTCTTACCGGTCTTAGCTCAGGCATCATGCCGTCCCATCCCGCATAACAAAAGCGGCTACGAGGGGATCACGAGGTCTCCCCAGAGTCTCGCACTGATAAACCCCTAAAACGCGATAAATCCCACGCCAGGAACGTTCCTTTCAAGGCTTGGTCATGTTCCATCGTCTGGTGTTAGTGTTGGACACTACGCCGCGTCCGGGTGAGCATATGCTATGTTATGCGACCGTGCGGCGCGATGCCATGCGACCGAACGGTGCGACGTCATGCAATCGCACGGTGCGATGTGTGCGATGTCCGGGCTCCGTCTGACCGGGGCGGCGAGGCGCCAGTGCGCCAGACGCCCGCTTCGGAGTGGCACAACTCCGGCGAGGAACACCGTCGCCCGAGGTCGACCGGTGCGGCCAATGCCCGCCCGTCGGAGAGTTGCATAAAGGTGTCACGCACTGGCCAGCGCTGGAACGGCGCCCTGTCCAGCGCCGCGTGGGTGTGGAAGACAGATGGCCCTCGGCCCGGCTCGCGCTGCGGCGTGCGCATTAATCGGCGCTCGGCCCGGCGCCCGGACCGAGCGCCGACCAGTCTCAGGACTCCTGGGAAGTACGACGGAATGTTTACCGTAACAGACGAGTCGCTTTTCACCCCGGTGGTCCTTGTCGTGACAATGGAAACGTGGCAATCTCGCAACCAGGAAGTGGCCGGCGGCGCCGGCGTCACAAACTGTCACAACTTCGTCTAGGCAACGACTAGATGTCTGGCAATATCTTGTAATACTCTAGGACCGCGTCCGCAATCGCGCCTGAGATCCGCCAACCGATCAGATGGAAACGTGTATTGCAGCGAGGCGCGTACAATGGATTTTCGGATGGATGATGTCCGACCTTCAGGGTAAGCCGACTGGTTACTGGTGCCCTCCAGTTGCTTTCGGGTCAGCAGCTACGCACTATTATCATGCCCCATCTGTTATTTCGGCTTCTTGCTGCTATATCGCGGCACGTTGTAATGATAATGTGAAAATAGCTCTCGTTTTAAGCTTTTCCCGGATACACAGGACCTCCATTTGGTGTGGGAGGGCAGGGGTCTATGCACCCCCGTCGTCATCCTCCACGGACCGCGACATATAAGTTCGTGAGCTTGCCATTAAGTCTGAGGCAGGCAATGCGACGCTGGAAATCGAGTGGACTACGGCAAGCGCGTGTGTCTTGCCAGCGTTGGTGCAGTAACGTGCAAAGCACAGCACATCACAGGAGGTTTCATGGGATTCCCACGTCCATTGTCCGGCTGCCGTTTGGCGGGGGAGAGCATGCGCTACCGGACCAGGAAGACAGGCGAGACATGCGGAGATGATGACCGGATCAAGGGGCGCCTAGCAATGCATCTGCTCGCAGTCAGATACCATCAAGCCCGTCTGAATGTATGCTAAGCCTGCTTTCAACAGTATTTCAGATGTAACGTTACTGTAATGAGTGCCGGATGTGGGGCCCAGTTTCGGCAAAATGTAATGATGCAGTGAAAAGGGAATGCAGCAAATGCTGCGTTTCGAGACAATTCTGTGCATATTGCTGTCGCCATGTATCAAATAAGTGAACCAAAATTGCATCGCCAGCATTGGCCATGACAATACTGTCATTGCTCCTGCTATCTGTTCCAACTGACTCTAATTGGCACTAGCGATAACTTGGCGCTCAAACGCCCCTGTGCATGTCAGCCCAGCAAGAGGGAGCGACTCCAGCCACTGTCCAGAGGCGGCGAGGATGAGCCTCGGCGCCCGGGCCGACGGATCGCCGGCAGCGCAGACAGGTCCGGCGTGCCCCGAGTCGCGCAGCGCTGGCTCGCCACCGCCGCCTTACCGCCTCTGTGGGCCGGCCGCGGTCCGACTCAGACACACCACTGCGCACCAGAGACTCGCACCGCCCGCCGAAAACAGCACTGCCGGCGCGCGAGCGGCGCGCTTCTGATATAGCGGCGCGGCGGCCCCCCCGTCGCCGGTGGCCATCACGCGCCGCCCGACAGCCTCAGCGCCATTCACGGCCGTCAGCTCGATGCGCCGGGGCCAGGAAAAGAAGTCAAAAGACTAAAAGTTAAGTGATAAAAAGTTAAAAGCACGAGAAGTCGAATGGAGTAGAGAAACCGGCAAAAGGTCAAAAGTAATAAAAGTAAAATGAACACAAGGCAAAAAGGCCAAAAACTCGAAAGAGCCATACTGCAAAGATCGAGTACATCGATTAAAAGTAAAATAACAAGAGTAAAGTGTAAAAAATAGAAGCCATAAAAACCAAATGGAAAAAAGTGGCATAAGTCAAAACATGGGTCTGTTTTACCCAAAAGTCCTAGCTTTCATGTGGTCTTCGAACATACCAATACAGTGACGCAGCCAGGATTGCGCCCAGGAGGGGGTAAAATCCGGTCATAGGGGCCGTTTCAGCTAAGGGAACCCTCTTTACCGCTCTATACACCGACAACCCCGCTCCCCCACCCCCCCCCGCCCTTATTATTTAAAGGAACTTTTTATAATTATTTTTTGATAATAAAAAAGATAGCTCGGCCCGTTTTTCACCTTTAGCTCAGCTCACTATTTAGCTTAGCTCATACATGCGTTCGTCATACGCATAACGAACGTAACTATGCGTTCGTTATGCGCATAACAAACATAACCAGGGACGTCATGCTCATTATGCGAACATAACGTCCCTGTTATGCGCAGCGTGAGGACAAATATCTGCGCTGAATGAGTAAAGCCCATCCTCTGCCTTCCCACTGGGTCCCAGTTGGCCACCAGAGGCCCCTGTTACGAATAAGTGGGCGCCAACTGGCCACTGTGGGCACTCGGGCCGTTGCAGAGGCTTAAAAGCTACTCAGGACCCATCTGCCGTCTAGTCCCTTCTGCACACAAAACAAGCGGCACCACCCAGGCTCTTTTGGACCGCTTTAGTGCGATGGTTGAGCTGCGCGCCGAGGGAGCCAGAGGTGCAGGGCTCGATTCTCCTCAGTGCCTGCCCTTTCTGCTAGGGGGACATCCTGTGACAAAGTGACGCCATATAGCCTCAGGAGCTCCGTGCGACGTAAAGCCCAATGGCAACAACCGTGCACAAGCCATACCGACCTCTCAACCTTCTGTGTACTCTGCGCTCCCGTGGTCGCTCACGCGCCGCTTTACCTGAGCGGTGCCTTTCTGACCGCTGAGGAGTCCCTCTGGCTACTGAGGGGCCCTCGGGGTTGGGGTCCCTTTCTGACTGGTCGCCCAGATCCCCCGGTCACGAAGGGGAACTTTTGATCGTTTGTGAGCCCTGCTGGCCATCGAAGTGTTCGTTTGGTTGCCGATGGCCCACTGGTCCCTCAACGAGCTATTTGGTTGCCAAAACATATCTATGGCTAGACGACCCTTTTGGACGCCTACTTCCTAGGGGAGGGGGAGGGGGGGGGGGGCGATAAGTGCTCGAGGACTTGTTAGGGTACTGAGGGACCGTCCTCGGGCCACTGAAGAGCCCTCTGACTGCTGAGGTGATATCTGAGTTCTCAGGGCGCACGGTCCGCTCAGAACCTTATGAGTTCAATGCCCATTTGTTTTCGCATGTTCCTCTGGATACTCGTGAACCTTTTAGCTGCACAGGGCCTATTTTCCCTTTCAAAGGCCACCTGATTCCCGCAGAGAGCCTCAGCTTCTTTCCAAAGCAGTTCAGTATAATACGTGACACCGTTAAGAAGTCCCCGCCTGCATGAAAGTGTGCCAAAAGCCGGGGGTTCTGGATCGGCCAGTACAATCCAAGTGTAATCAGACAGAGTCTTGCTATGAATCCCCTTAAAAAGGTCGAAGATCAACATTGGCGATCAAATTTTCTTTTCCACGTCTTGAATTTGATTTTGCTATCAAAAACGGAGCTGCTGATAACCACCCACTAAGTAAAACCTTCGGACACCTTCCGCTTGGAAAGCATATTGAAGTGTAGCCAATGTCCAGTTACGAAGTTATATACGAATAAATCTGCGTGAGACTGAAAAAGGCATCTTTAGACTGCGGTGGCTCGGATAAGGACAGACGCATAAGCTCAGCAAAAGCAACAATTTTGCACCTTCGTTGCGTCCAAGTCAACGAACGAACTGTTGAGCTTCCGTATGGAAAGGGTAGCAGAGACGGTTATAATCAGCAAAAATTGGTATATGTCATGTTGATGGAGACACACGTCATGTCACTGTTCAAGCGGCGATAAATCATTAAACTTGAGCCTGGAATTTCTGGTACCTTCGGGTCGTCAAAGCATGTAACAGTCTTTTGAAGTTGGGCTGCATCTATAACTAGTCGTTTTTTTGCTGTTTTAATTTTGTTTTGCTCAGCACGACAAGAATGTCAAACAACTGGTCTTTCTTTTCTTCAAACAGTTCTATGATCCCATCTTTCCACGATCCCGCTTTATCCTTCTTTCAGCACGCCCCCACTCCCTCTTGCCCAGCAGAGGCAGTGAGGGCGTGCAGTCGCCTTTACCTCAATCTCAGCTAACCCGGAACCCAATATATTGTTTCGTCCTTTCCAGGCAGCCTAGACCCCAGTTTAAGCCTGCATCCACCAATTACTGGGGCGCAGCGAAAGGCCCCCACCAGCCAACACATGTCACGCCAGGATTAGTGCATGCCTAAGGTATGGTGGAGAGAATGATAATGGTTGGGGTGGGATTCGAAGCGCAAACGTAATTTCCATAAGGGGACATGACTCAGAGAAGGCCCACATGTTAGACATCCCCAGTGCTGCCTGCCATCGATCGTAATTCGGCCATATACTCAGCTGCCCTGGCAGTCGAGGACCTTCACGATTTTTTCTTCGTGATCGAGGATAGCAAATGCAGCCGTAGATCAAACGTAGACTTCAGGCCATGGCAAGTTCCGGGGGTGGAGGAAGGCTGCTATTATGATTGGACTTTCCATGGTCTACGGCCCGTGTGCTTGCATTCTTCGCAGCAGCAATTATCCTGACATTAGTTGAGTGACATTGTATAAATAGACGTTTCGATAGTGTGCATGTCATCGCAAGTTAAAATGATAAAAGAGGCTTTCGGCGGTACGCCGATTTCTAATTACGCTGCTGGGCACGGCATCATTGCCATCATCGACACAAAATGCATTTTTACCACACCTGAACCATAGCTTGATGTGTTTGCCACTTGAAATCTGTTTGCCGCTCGAAAAGGATGCCGGTGCAGTATGTTAGATTTAGAGCCAAACGCTCAACATTAGTGGCAACCAGAAGAAACTGGCTACTGGCTGGAAACAGCAAACTGGCTACAGAAGTCATTCATCAGCAAAGGCTTCTCTGCAGACGCCGCTGAAGCCCTCACGTTTAAAAATGATCGCCAAGTGAACGGGTGAAAACATCTTTCATCGATCACCACCGCGAAACGAAAGCTTTCCTTGAATTTGTGGTACGGTCTTAATTTGTCGTATTCACGAGCCATCCAGACACATTTGGAATAAGCAACTGCTGTCTTTTTGGTGTTCCATTAGGAAAGATGGTTGTCTAAAGTCTCCTTGCAACATCGTTTGGCGCCTTTACATAATTGTGGCGAAGGGATGGGAAAGGAAAGCCACCATGGCCAAATCGTCGCCGCATAATCTATGATAATCCTTTTCTCCGGACTGTGCTGTTTAATACGTTATTATTTACTATTCTTCTCCACGCGGCTGTTTCTGCAGATGCGATTAGCTAATGCGTCACTTAAAGCCGTTTTCACATTGACATGCAGCAGAACATGTTCCGAAAAATATAATTCAATCGCAAATTTTACATCCCGCAAAATCTTACAACACGCGGCATCGCATGCAAAAAATTCTATGTCTACCAGCTGTGAACATTCCGGTGTTCATTCGTACGCAAATACTTCAAAATAAGCAGGTATGTGATGTCACCACTCAATGGATAACAATACCGCTTTTTGGCCTTCGTTTGCAGTAAGCATGTTTGATGCATATATAACTGGCCAATTAGACCTATAAATATTGAAGCGCGTTGTAAAAGCTGAATGTCTTGAAATATTTGTGTAATGGCGCCAATCAACTTGTAGCTCTTGATGCGATAAGGCTGAACATGTCATGACATATGCTAAACTTACTACGCGATGGAAATAGTGAAATTCCGGCTACGCAAATGGTCCCATTCACATGCCTTCCCCCATTCTGGGAATCTATGCTCATTCACTCACCGCCACCACCGGCCGGACCAACGATCCTAATCCGTGCTTCAGATCGGGTGAGCCCCACTCCCTCCCCAGGGGCGCTCCTCTGTACTGACCGAGCGACTAAAAACGACATACTCCAACAGCCAACGCTTGGCATCTTGAGCGACTGAGAAGACTAAATCTACAGCGAATCGGTTAAACTGGCAAAAGCAATGGGGCTCTCGACCCCATAGGGGTCACGGCACTTCCCGGAGCGGGGAGGGGACAAGGCCCCAGAATCTTCCTCTTGACTACGCAGCTGCACCGAAAGCACGTTCAGTTGGTCGCCCAGGTGGGAGGAAGGCTCAGAGCACTATAGCTCCCGCCTGGCTCGGCCCAGACATGCCTTGATGCAATCATCTGCACCATCTTTCGTGGTCTCTGTAAAAAGACAGTTAACAGTCCCCATTTTTTTCTTAACAGGGATCTTTCTGCTTTCTTGTCTCTTAGGTGGGGACGAACCAATCGATACACCGGGTCATCTTTATTTGTAGTGCATTATGGAAAACTCAATAGGTCATCGATAAGACTAGTAGCAGCAACATTCCTCGTAAAAAATAGGAGAATGGAGGAATAGATACGTTCATTTTTCGGCAGCATGCCTATATCAATATCAACATGCCATAATCAATATGTCATCCACTGAGCAACATGGCATGGCTGTTTCTTGCCTATGTAAGAAATTGAAATGACTAAAATTGCATTTACGCAGGAGAAAACAGATAGCTCACTCCGGCGGTGATCATTCTGGGATCTAAGAGAAAATTAGTTTGGTTAGAATATGTGGTGCTTGTGTCGAGCTGGGGAATTTGGGGAATGAAGAGAAGTCTATGATCACAATGCAAAGAATACATGCTCTGTCACGGCTACGAACCCTACCAAAGATGGAACAATCACCACCTCCTCCATAAATCAGGGCCCTCCCAATCTAGTGAAGGGCTTCCTCATCCCAACACAGGGCCTTCTGATCCGGAAACGCCACCTTTCCATTGCTACAGAAAGGGGCATCCTGTTTCAGGACAGGGACAGTCTTATCTATCGCTGGTTCCTCCTTATCCAGGACAGGGACCTTCTGCCTCATAGAGAGCCCCGGACTAGCGAATTAATGTAGGAAAGAAAAACTCTTTAGACCCTACGTTGTAAATGATGTGATAGCGGAAAGGTCCTTTTGATTTACGATCGCTATTAAGCATGGTGGCAGCTTTTAGCCGGATTCCACACAGACACATACACACACACACACACACACACACACACACACACACACACACACACACACACACACACACACACACACACACACACACACACACACACATATATATATATATATATATATATATATATATATATATATATATATATATATATATATTACTGAAGATTACATCATGATTTCAATGCAGCTATCAGCGCATTTACCTCCGCGCGATGCGACCCCGTATTCAAGGAGGAACCAAATCTTGGGGGCTTGGTCCAGCTAGCACGGACACAGTAGGGTGTGAGGATGGTATCCATGTGTGGGAAATGAAGCTGCCGCCCTGCATACTGTAAGCGTATGCTGTTTGTGATGTGTCTGCGCTGTGCGATGCGCGCTACGCTGTACAATGTGTGGTTATGCCATGAATGTGTCGTATGTGGGGTGTGTGGGCCTGCCGGCATCACGCGTGCGAGATCGTGCCGATTTTAGCTTGCACCTGTGAGTGAGAGGAGGGATGATTACGTCATCCGACACGCTGGGAATGCGGGAGGTATGCGAGTGTTCGGGGAGGGGGGCATAGTTACACTAAGAGCCATATTCTGGGTGATTTCGGGGAACAATTTTAAAAAGAAAATACCAGCCCAGGTAAAGCCATCAAAACCCAAAATCGGTCGGGTCAGGGCAGTATGAAATCACACAGCCAGGTCGTCCACAAAAAGAGCATTTATTGGGTCTGCATCATACGCAACGGTCCACGGTCCATAATGTCCACAGCCCAAAACGTCCCCAAAATAGTTTTACTTGTTTCCGCTAGGGTGCGGTGCCTCGCCCTTATCGTTGAGAGGCAGCACCCGAAACCGTGACGTCATTTCCTGCCGCGCGGTATGCGGCTGAGCACCAAGATAGTTACTCGGCTCCCATAATGGGCTGCGTCGGCCAATCAACTGATCGCTCGCACTGCTTTCACTTGCGTCAGCCTCCTTGACGTCCTTGCGCATTGGCGTTGCAAGAGGCTGCACTCGCTGGTCTGTCGGCGGGAGGGTTCTCGAGTGTTGGCGTTGTACGAACCGCGCACGCGGCGCAGCTTGTCTCACGGGACTGGTTGGGGAGATCGAAACCCGTGTGGGGTCAAGCAGAGAGCGTGAAAGGACAGGGAACATGCTTTATTGCGTACCTCGGCTGCAGTTTTCGTTAGTTCCGGATCACTTCTTGGCCCTGAATCTCATACATAATGAGATGATAGGCCTATTGAGTCACAAAATGCAATTAAATGTGCCGGAAAGCTTTCTATCTGGCGCATTCCAAACATTTAGCTTGGCTTGATAAGTGCCAGGCTATCAATAATTTTTGCTTGATTTCGTTTCACTACCTCCATAATACATTTGGGGTTTGGCAACGAGGGCTGTCCACGTCATGTCACGAAGGATGCTACTGATACCATCGTAGGCGTGATGCTGCTATCGGGCGAGGGCTATATCAGCACTTAAAGTCATCACCCCGCACGATTATGAGTTCATGAGGGGAGTTCAGAACGTGTAACGCGGATCTATTGTGTGTGAGACTGAAAGCCAGCGTTTTCGTCACCATTTTGCCTGAAGAGACGGCACGTGCCGACATACGCTCATACAAACTGTTACTGTTCCCCGCCTGAAGACGCGCGTCTACGCTAGCCTTTAAACCTGCTGTCGTTCCGAGTTGGAATTTCGCGGCTGGTCTTGCGTGCGTGCGCACATGGCCCTTAAATCTGAATTTAGCAGCGCACATTTTCAAAGTTATGCTACATATTTTTTCGATAATTGACTCCGACTCGGCAGGCTGAACACTCTTAGACGAACGTGAGTTGGCAATGTGACTACAATTCTATTCACCTCACTTCTATCTACAGCCAACGCTTACGGTGCCCTCAATATCTCTCTAGAACTCAGAAAAGCTATGCAGTAAAGACTCCAGGTTGTATCGGCCTAGGAACAATCCACTTAACCATCACAAAATGAACAGCGCCGGTGGTTTGCTACATGCAGTCATTTAACGATCGCCTTGTTCAGGTGATTGACCAAGATACAAACATAATGGTATCCCCCGATAACTCCTCTGGCTTCTGTTCTAATCAAAGAAACCAATAAATTTCATGAAATTTAAAATTTGTGCGCTGCTAATTTCATAAAATTTCATGGAGAGAAACGCGTCCTCTCGAAATCAAATGAGAACACAGGTGATTCTTTTAGCGGGGTGGGGGGGGGGGGGGGCTTTCAACCATGAGCGACCTTTGTCAGCCCCGTATCCCCATTCCTCACCAGGGCTCTGACTGCACCCCGGATTCCCACGTCCGCCTCTGAAGACATTCCTGCACATCTGCGCGGACAGTTGCGTTTCTGGCGCAAAATTACAACGTTGCTGTTAACGGACATCTCCATATCGTTTCTTGTTCAATTACAAAAATGCGGATGATCTCAGACAAACTCCATATATATATATATATATATATATATATATATATATATATATATATATATATAGCTGTAAGCAGGCAAGTGCGCCTGCCCCTGCTTTTCATCTGTTTATAGCGCTGCTTCCCCTAATACAGGCATAGCTGTGTGAGCTAGGGGCGGGGAGGCACAGATGGTACCTGTTTCTGCCATTGGCTATATTACTGCAGCCATTGCTGGCAACACCCTTCTTAAATATGTGCATAAGTTATACTCTGTACAGAAGCAGGCCGTATGAAGCATATGAACAACCGATCCAGCATAATGGTGGCAACAGGAGGAGCGAGGGAATGCTGTCAACCCTTCCAGTCCCTATGAAATGACTCATGTGCAATTTTCTCGCATGTATAATGGCTACATTGTCCATACTGTTCCAACCACACTCTACGTCAGCCAGGCTGAACATCTGTATTCCCAAAGCAATACCTTCGTAAATCACTGCGTACACATGACACAGCTGCCATAACTCAGACCCCCCCCTTGATGATTGAGCGGTTACTGACGACCCGTGCTGCCACTTTTGATCTCACAAGCCCGCAGGGCGCGGGATTACTGCACGGCCCCTGGCGGGCACTGCCGACAGCATCGCGCGTATTGGCGGTGTTTCTGCACCTAAAATTGTCCCACCTGTGTTTTCACAACCACAAATTTGTACACCACTAGTCAGCAATTCCTGGTAAACTGCAGCCCACCCCAAGCATGTCAATATTTTGCAAAACTACACCCGTGAATTTGGCACACAATTTTCCAATACATCACAAGTTACGGAGAACACAGGTCACATGCAAATACTCAGCAACTTGCGTGCACACGTGACTGATGCAGGTACACAGGGCACGATCAAGCAGCAAACACCATCCAATGTCTGGATTGGGTGGTGTTTATGTATATCATATTTATAAAATGTGCTTATGTGTGAGACTATCCACTTTTATTCATACATGTCAGTGTTTCTTCGTAAAATTGACCACTTGGCTACTTTGAAGTACCAACAATCTTTATGCCTTGGGTGGGCAAAGTCCGTTTACATAAGGCATGCCAACATACATGCACATTTAGGACTGAATTTATCATATGAACCCAGGTAAGTGTTAAGTGGGTCTTGGTGGTGAAATTCTTGAGCTATTTGGAGTTGTTTAGTTTTTGCATTTTAGGGTATAGATTGCTGGTTCCTTTTAAAGAGCTTTCTAAACAACCGAAATGATTTTGTCTTAGACAAAAATAATTCATGTCTGGAACCAAAGTAATTGCATGTGTTAGTACCACTGCCAGAGGAATTGCAACTGTATTTTCGAGCAGTCTCTTCAAAATGAGTCATAGCTTCAGATCCTAAAGTGAATGAAATTCAGCAGTGACAGTGCAGTAAAAAAAACTCAGTGTGTCAACAGGTGTAGGAATGAATATCTGTAGATTTGGAGATTACTATGGTGATACTTATATTATGATTAAGCTTAATACGCGTACCTGAAATTGGTTGAAAGTGCCTTAAGGTTTCTTAAAGCCTCTCGCTTTAACAATAGTGTCATCAAAAGGTTAAGCATGTGTACCTGAATTGAAAAATAAGGCTGGCGGGCCCATGCGGTTTTTTTTGTGGGGGGGGGGGGCGGGCACCTCCTTTGCCGGGCGGACGTGCTTCCAAATTTGGGTGCGGGGCGGGGGCGGCTATTCCAAATATAAAAAGGGCCAGCTTTAATGCCGACGGATGTTTGGCCTGACTCCACGCCACCACGACCTTTTTGTACGCCAGTTCCGTCCTGTACCGCCTGCCACGTGACTGCCCCAGCAAAGCCGCTCACACAGCGCCGTCGGTACACGCAAAAGATAAGTTTATTGCTGTAGGGCTGGTTTTCATCTGTTATGCGCAGAAAAGGCTTCATGTCAGTCGGTTTTGCTTCAGGCCTTCGATTTTGCTTCTTATTCAGAGTCGGTCTCTACCCAGTCGAGTTTATTCAGAGTCGGTCTCTACCGAGTCGAGTTCAGTCAGAGTCGGTCTCTACCCAGTCGAGTTTATTCAGAGTCGGTCTCCACCCAGTCGAATTCAGTCAGAGTCGGTCTCTACCCAGTCGAGTTTAGGCAGAGTCGGTCTCTACCCAGTCGAGTTTAGGCAGAGTCGGTCTCTACCCAGTCGAGTTTAAGCAGAGTCGGTCTCTACCCAGTCGAGTTTAGGCAGAGTCGGTCTCTACCCAGTCGAGTTTAGGCAGAGTCGGTCTCTACCCAGTCGAGTTTAGTCAGAGTCGGGCTTCGGGAGAGCGCGGAGGATTCACCGCGCAACAATGGTGCTGGACTGCTTACAAGATCGGAGAAAATGACGTCACGACGCTTAGCCACGCATCTCTCCTGTCAGGGTGAAACTTCTTACCCTGACAGACGCTGGTAGAAATAACTATTCTGTGGACATCACGAACTGTGGGCACTATGGACGTGGACACTGCGAACGCCCCCGCCCCAACTTTAGTGTGGGGAAATTCAATATGAATTTCTTTGAACACGTTGCCAATCATTAATAGGAAGAGAATTGGCGAGATTCCGATGCAATTTTGCTGGCGCTCCGTTTGTCCGTCGCGCAGCCCCCAGCTGACAGCCAGGATGCGGTTGCCAGCGAAGGCAATCGTTTGGACATCTTTCTAGAAATGCGACAACAGAGCTTCAGACTGACTTAAGAGTTAGGCCTTGTTTCAACTCAGTTGACATGCATGTTATGACCTAGAAATGAACAACTTGCACACAACCTGAGTTTACATTGAGTCCCACCGGTTGTGAGTTCATCTTTCTTATCAGTAACCTTCAATATACCAGGGGTTATTGGTTAAGGTTTAACTGCATTATCAAGCAAACGTTGGTAAAATTGACAATATTCGCAGTTTCAAGCCTGCTTGCTCTGCATGATCAAATGTGCAAGAAACTAATTTGCTTGTTAACCTGCTCCGCTATATAACCGATTTCTACTGGATAATGCGTTTAAGCAGTATATCCCCAGGCAGCAACTTCCCTTGGGATAAGTTGAGGAAAGATGGCGAAATCTTGGAAAGCCCCAAGTATTTCCAGTCGGCTAGTGAAATGTTTCGGGTTGCCGATATTTTTTTCCGATCGAGCCCTTGCCATCGGCCATCGCTCGAGGACATTCGGTATTTTCCCGAGCCTCCCAGACCGTCAAATTTGGAATTTGCTTGGGAAGTCATTCTCAATGCACAATCGCCATAGCATCTCGGAGAATGCTCGGGATTCTCTAACCGGACGCGTGGGGAGTGGTTCGCAAATCCCGATGGGGACTGGACATTTACAATGAGAAATCGCGGCAGCAGCTCAGAAAACTCTCTGGACACCTCGATTAAGGAAATATTGGGAAAGGGTCCGGAACAGGCTGGGAATCCTAAACGAATTGTCGCACTTTCGGAGCTGATCTCAAGCATTTTCCGACCAGAAAATCGGGGAACCGTCGAGAAACCCCATTTGGGATCGGACGCACAAAGTCCTGTGTGGGCCTCGATATACTGAAGGTAGAGAAATGTTAGCATTAGAACCCTGAGCTCATGTTGTCGAAAGACCAGAGGCTCAAGACCTTTCTTGCAAGTCTGTGTTGCTTGACCCTGTATTGGCGGCGCAGCTCAAGACAGAGTGCTGCTCCACCGACGGTCGCCCCGATCCTTCCGCCCCCTGCGCGCACCGCACCGACCCGACCTCGCCGTCTGGTCACATGGCCCAGCGCTGCCGGCTACGGGCGGACACCCGCCGACCCAGGGTCACGCGGCAGCCGACAGCGGCAGGTCCGAGCGGACCAGATGCACGCCCAGCCCTACACTATACGCAGTCCAGCCCTACCCTCCTATACGCTTGAGAAAGCCGAGCAGTACAGCATAACACAAAGGACGTCACACCAGGTGCCTACAATGACCCGAACAGGCGACGGCAGCCGAACGCCGTCGAGCGTGACGCTGCGCCGCTTCCAAAACTCGGCTGCCAATGCAGCCACCGCAGCCACCGCAGCCACCGCAGACAGCCAGCCACGCCTTCCAAAACTCGGCTGCCAATGCAGCCACCGCCTTCCATACGCCAGTTCCTGGGGACACAGATATTAAACTGTAAGTGGCACTTCGTTGCACGCTAGAAAACAAAGATTAGCACGATAAATCAGCGAATACAAGATGATCTTGTCAGCCGTCAGACATGGCCCACAAAATCAGCTCATCAGCATCGATCTGCCCGCCAAGTCAGGGGTCAGTGATAACGGCTGTGTTTCGATCCCCGTCGAACACGAATCACAGACCGCAATGAGTCGTCGGCGCCCACGACTGACGCCCATCCCCAGCCGATTTTGTTTCACCAACTCCACGGCACTCATTTACAGTAGCAAAGGTAGTTTGCGCCAACCAACGTGTGATTTCGAAATAAGCTTTCACCACTTTTAATAGCTAACACCAATGTTAGTAGCACAGATTTCCACAGCACCATACACGTTCAAACAAATCACGGCAAAATCAATAACTGACTGAAGCGCATCGACTAAACAGAACCTGCACAGCCTGGATCAGGTCCCGGTCAGCATGACTCAATATCCACACCGATCAGACGGCCGCCTGGAGCGCCGCAGCACGCTCGGCGTCGGCACTGGGGGCTCCGCCGCTCGCGGCACTCCCGACCTGGTCATGGCATGAGGCAGGTGTCTGCTCAGGGGTAGACCCGAGGTCAGAGGAACGGTGAGTGGGACCGGCGGCCTTCATCCCATTCGCGCCCAGCAGTAAGAAGACACTCACATGTGCGGATTCGTCCGAACATGTGACAGGCTCATAGTTATGCAGCTCAAGCGATCAAGGACCAGCAACAGGTTCACGCTCATTTAACTCAGACGCCACGATAGCTCAGGGGACAGGACGGGGTTTAGCCATGTTGTGGTGGACATTTTTCCGCTATCCACAAGCCGGACCCCGTTATTGAGCACGCCTGCTTTGGCCACAACAACAGCACGCTTCCATTGCCAAATGAAGTTAACTACTCGCCTCGCCTGGCGACGAGCTTGAACCGAGACACTGCTCCACCTGACTGGTAAGTGAACTCGTTCAGCTTACGCTCGTATAACCGTTTGTTTCTGGCACTGTTCCCGTCAGACCTGCTAATAGCAAAGTGATATTCTTTGCACAAACCGGCACACGGGCGGTCAACATATGTCGCTACGTATTCGGAGTTCCGATCACGAGGTGCATCGAGTTCCGAGTCAATCGGCAGACGAAGCTCACGTCCGAGGCTCACGTCCGAGGCTCACGACCCAGGCTCACGTCCCAGGCTCACGTCCGAGGCTCACGTCCAGGCTCACGTCCGAGGCTCACGTCCGAGGCTCACGTCCGAGGCTCACGTCCGAGGCCCACGTCCGAGGCTCACGTCCGAGGCTCACGTCCGAGGCTCACGTCCGAGGCTCACGTCCGAGGCTCACGTCCGAGGCTCACGTCCGAGGCTCACGTCCGAGGCTCACGTCCGACAGGCTCACGTCCGAGGCTCACGTCCGAGGCTCACGTCCCGAGGCCCACGTCCGAGGCTCACGTCCGAGGCTCACGTCCGAGGCTCACGTCCGAGGCTCACGTCCGAGGCTCACGTCCGAGGCTCACGTCCGAGGCTCACGTCCGAGGCTCACGTCCGAGGCTCACGTCCAAGGCTCACGTCCGAGGCTCACGTCCCAGGCTCACGTCCGAGGCTCACGTACGAGGCTCACGTCCGAGGCTCACGTCCGAGGCCCACGTCCGAGGCTCACCTCCGAGGCTCACGTCACTGCACACAAGCAGATTTCTGTTGCCTCGCGCTGCTGTGGGTAAATTCGTCAGAAAGTCAATGGAGGCCATCTCCCGCGGCTCGGACGATCGCAGCTCTCTCATTAATGCACGAGGCTGCGGGACGGGTGTGTTAGGAGAGCTGCAACGCTCACAGCTCTGACAACAGCACTCGACGTCATCTGCCATAGTCCGCCACCAGAACCTTAGCTAAACCAGGGAAAACGGCTTATCGCGGCTTAAGTGGCCTCCGGTCGAACTGGCATTAAGTGGCGTCGGGGCCCCGGGCACAAGGCTGGAAGGCACCACTACCTACAACCGCTCATTGTTACTTGAACGCCTTTTGAAAACACAGAACAAGACACCTAAACAAGACAAATACGTGGCCACTGCCGCAACAATGGACGGCGTACCCTGAAACCCGATGACACAACTGCCGATGACCTGCGGAGAGATGGCGAGTTATATCGGTAATGCTCGTGCCCCTCCCCTGCTCTTGTTGAATGGAACTCAGAGACCAACTGATGCTAGTGATGCGGTCACAGCCGACAGCTGGGGCTGCTTCCGTCTGACAACCAGCATCAACAGTCTCCAGCGGTCTCCTGCTCAGAGCGTCAGCAACCACGTTCTCTGAACCAGGCCGATACGCAATGTCAGACTTGAAACCACCAAGCACGTCCAACCAGCGAGCCAGCATACCGGAAGGATTCTTGAAATCCATCAACACTGCCAGTTGCTATGGCCGTTATAAGCTCGAACTTTCTCCCTCGCGAGCAGTATGAAAAATGTTCTATAAACACAACACAAATCAACAACTTCTTTTTTGTGGAAGACTTACTCGCCTGAGACTTCAAAAGACGTTGATTATGAAATGCAATGATGCACGTCTGTTCCATCCTGCTCCTGCAGTAAAACTGCTCCTTTTCCCTCGTCACTTGTGTCACAGTCAAGAGTGAACGTGACAGTCCCAGGACCGAAACGAGACAGGGCTACTGAAACCACTGGAACTACTGGAGCTCTTGACAAAGCCGTTTTAGCCAATCAAAAGCAGCCTGCATGTGGTTAGACTACTGGAACCCACTATCAGAACTAGCCAGGTCAATCAGAGGGACAGCAATTGCAGATAAATTTTTGCCGTACATACAGCAAAAGGCGTCAAACACAAGCAACTGGCAAGCTTCTTTGCCGTCCGCGGCTCGGGCCAGGTGCGGATTTTTGCAACCTTGTCGGGATCAGGTGTCACACCTTTAACGGACACCATGTTTCCAAGAACGATCGCTTTGTCACGGGAAGATATACACTTGGCTAAATTCAGGGTCAGTCCAGCCGAACACAAGCGTGACAGAACAACATCGAGCTTCTCGAGCACATCTGCAAATGCGACCCCAGGCACAATAATGTCGTTGAAATAGTTCACACAGGACTCTGGACGTTGAAATAGTTCACACAGGACTCTGGACGTTGAAATAGTTCACACAGGACTCTGGACGTTGAAATGGTTCACACAAGACTCTGGACGTTGAAATAGTTCACATAGGACTCTGGACGTTGAAATAGTTCACACAGGACTCTGGACGTTGAAATAGTTCACACAGAACTCTGGACGGAGGTCACCCAGAACGGTGTCGAGCAGCTTTGCACACGTGAGAGGTGCGGAACCGAGGCCAAAGCCTGCACGGGTATACCTCAGGTTTCCAAAAGGAGTGCCGATTGCAGTCTTGTCACAATCCTCGGCGTTTATGGGAATCTGGTAAAAGGCGGAATTCAAGTCTAAAGTGCAGTAAAGAGACGACCCAGCAAGAGCCTCTAACGTATCATCAATCCGAGCCAGGGGGCATGCCGGTAACCGTGTAAACTGACTCAACCTGCGTAGATTTACGCAAATGCCAACCTCCCCAGACCTTTTAACGAACCAGGCAGATGGGTAAAGACCGACCGTTCTCAGTCCTTTTTCCAGGATCCGCCGCCGCACCAAGTCATCCAGCTGAACTTAAACAGACACATGCAGATGGGGCAGTATCCGACGGTGAGTTTGACCAGTAGGGGGATGGCCGCCGGTATCAATGGCGTGAGTCGATACATTCGTAAGCCCAATGTGACCATCAAGCATATTCTCATGTTTCCTCAACACTTGAAGCAGGGTCCGCTTCTGAGACTCCGTAAGGTTAGAATGCTGAAATCCACAAGACTGTCAAAATCAGCTGACTGTAGCGACTCGGACGGCGCAAAACTTTTTGGCCCCTCTGAAAATTCTGACCCCCAAATGCGCGAGCACGTCATGGCTGGGAGAAATGACATGGATGGAAATGATGCTACGAACCACAATGGGCAGCGATGTGCCAGCAACTTCAACGGTACTTCGGACGGCTTCCACACCAGGCTTGTCACACATGGGTTCGTCAATTGTCTGACTCTTGTAGTCACAGATGTGAGCAAAACCGCCAGTCACACATGGCTGAAAATTTTGCAGAAAGTCAACTCCCAAATATACGGAGCCTCCGTGCTCTCGGAAACAAACAATGGGATTACGCGTTGCACATTCCCCAGTTGAATGGAAGGCACGGTCCTCTCAGGCAAAGGAAGACGACCTTGAAACGCGGTTTTTGCACCGGTCGCAGTTAGACAAAGCTTGACACGCCACAGTGCGTCTAGTGCGGATTTGTGTGACACACTTACGGTAGGGCCACTATCCAAGAGACCCTTGCACTCTATGCCTGAAATCGTGGCCAAAAAGTCAAATTATCGTTCAGTGGCACGGTATGTGACACGCCCTTCGCAGCACAGCCCTCAATTGCAAATGGGTGACTATAATTAGCCAAGCCGGACTCATTCAGAGACCAATAAGTGTCTTCGATACAACTGACCTGTAAATGTCGCAGCATTGAGTACTAGTCGAGTCACATCACTGGCGAGAGCATCGCTAAAAAGACCCTACAGAGCTGTAACATAGCTGCCACTAAGGTTAAAATTCCTTGATCTACAATCGGTCAGATCTGGACACGAAAACAAAGTGTGACCTGGCCTGAACTTAGGATAGCCTTAGGATAGCCTGGCCTTGAACAAGTGACCAGAAAGATAGCTATGGCAGTATCCGTTACAGTACCAGGGTGATATAGATAGATAAGATAAACAGCCTTCAAAACTCATCTTGGTGTGCCCATTATAAGATATAAGGTTTATTTACCGCTTTGTCAACAGTAATGTAAAATCGGGTACTAAGTTTTCAGCAACGTGCTTAAAACCGTTCAAATGCTATTCCGGAAGAAAACTTAAGGGCAGAGCTTAGGGATACTCGTAGAGCAAGGATTGAGAAGCATTAGAAGCCTTCACATACGCCATGCTGCCGCTTGAATGTGACGCGTTTGAGTGGGTACGGTAAGGTGTGGTCCCCCCCCCTACCCCTCGATATAAAACTAAGGCAGCTAGGTGCACCAAATTCAAAGAGCGGAAAGGACTATTGATATAAGTGTAAGGCTGGAGGTGCATCTGGCCCGCTCGGATCTGCCGCGGTCGGGTGCCGTATGACCCTGGGCCAGCGGGCGTCCGCCCGTGGCCGGCGGCGGTGGGTCACATGACTGGGCGGCGAGGCCGCGACGGCGTCGGGCGTGCAGGAGGCAGAAGGGTCGGAGCGGTGTTCGATTGGGGGCTGGGGACTGGCGCGCCAGCTCCGGGGGCTGGCGCCCTGTCAGCAGTCGTTATTATTCGGCTTTCCGATGGCTGTTAGCGCCCTGCTGCCAGTATGGCGCGCTGTGCTGCTCGTCGATGCTGCGGGACGCCTCGTCTTTTTTGCGGAAGACTGAAGAGATTGTGCGTGCCCTGCCACTTGCGCGCCGGCTTGCTTCAGCTCGTTCTGCTGATTCTGGGTTGAAGGCAGCCGCTGCTCCTGGTTATGCGGACTCCATCTTCAGGCACCCTGCCCCGCGCCTGCTGCCCTCCAGTCGAACCGCCTGTTGCGCTCAGCTGAGTGCTCTGGCCGGTGGCACTGGTTGCCCGAAGATGGAAAGAGCTGCTGGTTTCGTCGTCTGCTGCTGGCGTCTGGTGACACCTGCTCGCCTCCCGCTGGTCCGTGACACCGGCGCTCGCCATTCTGGCGCGGCAGCTGGTGGACTGGATTTTCAGCGCGTCTGGTTCCTGCTGACGCTGATCGCACCATCTTCTGGCAGAAATTAGTTGACTTTGCCGTACATGTTTTTGTGTATTACTTACTTTTGTGTATTACTCTTCTTTACATATTATGTGATTGATTTTTCTCAAGAGAATCGGGAATTGACAAAATGTGGAAAACTGGAGACGCAAACAGTCGCGTTTCTTCTAGGGCTGAAAGAGAGGTTGTGGAAGGTGTTCAGCAACACGCTGGGGTGGCTGGCCCGTCTCAATTCCCCGGCAGGTTGACCATGTCGGCTCTAAGGCTCACGGGGGAGGGTCCGCCTTGAGCAGGTTCATTGCTGATTTCGAAACATTTGCATTGATGTATGGCTGGGACGATGACTTCAAGCTGCGTTTCATGTCACTCGGCCTGTCTGGCGTGACCAAGGACGCTTTTGACTCTTTGTCAGCAGCCCGGCGGACCTCTTTTAGCCAGGCTATCAGCGGCCCAGTGGACCGCCTAAAGCCCGACTATCAGCGGCCCAGCAGACCGCTTATAGCCCAGCTATCAGCGGCCCAGCGGACCGCTTATAGCCCGGTTATGAGCGGCCCAGCGGACCGCTTATAGTCCGGCAATCAGCGGCCCGGCGGACCGCTTCAAGCCCGGCTATCAGCGGCCCGGCGGACCGCTTATAGCCCGGCTATCGGCGGTCTGCATGACGTTAGCAAAACCGAATGCCTTGAATGCCCACACGCGTTTGCGCGAGCTGCGTTTCGACCCCCATCAATCGCTGTAGTCGTTTGTGATAAGTTGAAAAATCTTGTGTGTTAGTCCTTTCCTGGACATGAGGGTGACCCGGTGCTGTTCAGCTGTTTTTTGTCCACGCTGCCGTCGGAGATCATTTCCACGGGAACTTGGCCTTTTGTGGGTGCTGTTGAAAGAAGGCACCTGGTGTTTCGAGAGCCGAGGACAGGTGTGCAGCGTCCGTCAGGCCAAATCAGTCGGCTGCGGCAACTGTTAGGCAGGCAGAGACCGGTGCTGTGGCGCCGTCGGTGCTAGATCAGACTTTGTCACGCATTTCCCATCTGGAGAGGCGGGCGCGAGAAAAGCGGCCGCACGCTGGCTCGGGGCCTGCCTGCTTGCCTGCCTGACAAGGCATCTGGACGCGTGAAGCGCCAGGGACACTCTCGGCGTGCTTGACATGTCCGTGGATATGTCATCTGGCCGCCGCCTGCCGCGGCTGAAACAGGGCCTGCTTTGTACTCGGACGTGTTGGGCATTTGGCGTCGGTGTGCGCTAGAGGGTCAACGGCTGAAAGAGGCCGTACAGTGCCATTATTTGCATCGATGTGGCATGCTTGGTTCTTGAGACCACAGGAGGGGTCCGCAACATGATTTTTGACTAACTTGATCTGATTTACCCGCAGAAGGTCACATTTGCCGTTCTTCAACTACACTTTTCCAATGTTGGTAGACGGGAAATTTTGGGTGTCATTTCCCGCGGTGCTCCAGCATTCTTAATTTGAGACGTCTCAGACGTGCCCCAGGAGCCCTCTTTCTCACAGCGCGAGCTGAAAAACAACTCTTGGCTCGCATTCAAACTGCTTCAGATCGATGTTAGCCAGTGGTTTAGCAAGCTAGCCGATGGAAGGGAAGAGGGCGTGCTCATGATTGCAACCTTCGTGGACATTGTAACCGGTGACAAAGATCAGCTGCAGTGGCTTCTACAGGAGGTAGGAGCCCACTGGCAGAAGACCGGCACTTTTCAAACCCGTCCGGTTGGCAGGTTGAATACCCTTCGCCCGAATGAGGGTCAATTTGATACTCTGCTGAGATCTCAGAAGCTAAGGCAGACACCAAATTATCAGTGTGTGTTGACCTGTACGTGAACGCAGTGTTGTCAAAATTTGAGGTTCTTGGGTCACGTCCTTCACGTCAAATAAGGTCAAAAAAGGTCAAACTCATATTTGCTGTTCAAATTGTCCCCAAAACCTAGATGCCTGTTCTGAATAAAAGGTCACTGATACTCCTTTAAGGTCAGTGACCTTGATTGACAGTTCGAAGGCCATGGTGACCAAAGTCCTACAAGACTGTTTTGAGTGTTGCATTTGAAAAAGCATGGAACTGCGCGAGACAGTATGTTTCTATGAACCAAATTTTGACTTGGGTAATCTTAAATCATTGACTTATCCTGACCCTTGAAAAGCCCATGGAAGATGTACAATGCGGTTCTTGCTTCAATAAATTTTAAATGAGCTCCGGACATTACCCTACATAGTGAGCTCTAGAGTAATAAACCAGGTTGATTTTGACCTTGGTCTGACCTTCATACCGGACCAGAGGTCAATGGAATTTGTTCATTCAATTGTTGTGTGTCCTAACAAACTATCTCAGACATGCATGGCCTCGTCTAACACTCAGCTGTTGCATCAGATTGAACGGTTCCCCGTTCTTTGAAAATTGTCTTTGCTGAATCCATGACCTGAGTTTGACCTGCCGTAGGTCAGTGACCTGACAAGGTAAATATAGATTTTTGATGCCAAACGATCCGCTATTCAACTATCCATAGCTGTCCAAAAATTGTGCGCGGCTACGCCGCGCCGGTCGGAAAAATTTCAGAAAAAAACGTATTGGGTCAACATGAAGGTCAACAAACATGGAAGGGATCAGCATAGCCCTCCACCCGAGCGCGCACGAATGGACGTGATGTGTAACGACGTGATGTAATTGTTGAAGACTACTTTTTGGTGGTATAGCGATGCAACGTGAAGGTCCGTTTAACACATCTTTTCATTCCACATGGCTTAAGATTTACTGTTCTCTCGTCCAAGGTTAAAAGAGGATTGAATTGTCGAAGTGATGCCAGATGGGTGATGGTCATCATCATCGCAGGTAGAACATCATCAGATATTATCATCTGTCATCATATCAGATGATGCCACCAAGCCACTTTCGTTGCAAGGCTGGTAAACACCCATCATGGCGCAGTTAAAAACATTTTCATTGCTAAGCACTTCTGCTCCCCCCCCCCCCTGCACTAATCCTATCACGCGTCGGTCGAGTAACAGACCGACTCGATATTATGGCCAAAAAGGTGGAGTCGGCACGGTAAGAGGGCGCTAAGGGCTTTGTCTCAGACCCCCAAAGATGACGTTAATGTCCATTTTTCCAACGAAGTGTTGGCTCAGTTAGAGCGAAAATGGCTTTAAATTACCGAAATTTAAGCTATTTGCTCACCCCCCAACCATACATCAGTTTGGATAAAAATGACACCAATTGAACCGGAGAACTAGACTCGCTCTGAGCATCCATACTTTTCCAAAAAAGGACTTTTTTGGGGACGCCCTAATGTGCAATGGGGAGGGGGAAGGAGGTGGAAGGGTTATGAAAGTCTTATCTTAATCTTAATCGTGAAGATCTCAATAGCGTTACTGCGGTCCATGATAACAGTCGTTTTGTTAGCACTCGCTGGTCCGCAGCCAGGCGACCGCGCCATCACCGCGGAACACCTGGACGACCTGACATAGTGCCGCGGACAGCCCGCTTGGGTATGCTTGTCAGCATGTGAAGGCGTGCGGTCGTGGGTGGCGTGTGTAGCCGGATGACTGGCACCGTCTCGAGAGGGCCGGTATGGGTGTGCTGGGCGCTGCACCTGCTCCTTGCACAGCGGGCGAAAGTCTATGGATGTGGGCCAGGTGGCGCCACTGCGAACGATTGCGTTAGCCGCTGCCGGGAACGCCCGAGAGTCACGGCGAAAGGCACTGCCGCGGTCGATAACGCCAACTACGGCCCCAAGGGTCGCTTGGGAGTGGTCGACAGATGCCGAATGGGAGCGGGTCCCGTCGCTGCGGAGAAAGTGCCCCTGTCATGCTCGCAGTGCCCCGCGGGATACAGGAACCGCCGATTAATCGGAAAAGTTAGGCTAAGAAACGTGCGATGGGATGGCGAACCAAGTGAAGGCGGGCCGTTTTGATTAGCGAGATGTGATAACTCGCTCAGTGTGTGAGCATTGAGCCGGGCGCAGACCACGAGGCTCAAACCTCAACACTCTATGACAAATGGGGCAGACGAAGCGCCTCGCGCGGCATGGTGCCCGTGAAGGGTGCGTGGACCTAGCGATCAGCGCTTACCTGACATTGTCGGCCGCTTCTATTAAGCAGCGGCTATATGATAGTAGTAGTAACGGTAGTGGTAGTGTCAGTAGAAGTAGAGGCAGCGGTAGTGTTAGTAGTAGTAGCAGCAGTGGTGGTATTAGTAGCAGTAGTGGTAGCTACTTCTATTGCTACCTCTACTACTACAACATTTCCCGGTTTGTTGTGCCCAGCGCTTTACCATTCGTTTGGTAAATCGTATGAAAGCATCTGTTCCACCTGAAAAGACACTGACCGGGACCTTTATGATCGGATGGTGCGGGACAACGCCCACGCAACAAACGCTGCTCAGCGTGTGTTCTGGTTCCAGCAATCCATTCATTCAAAAGGTTCGAAAATCCTTAATGCTGAGCTTAATTTCAAGTCATATGAAGTCAGAGTCAAGACGCATGAGCTGAACAAGTTGAAATAAGCCAAAGTCAACTTGAAATAGCTTTCAGAAATTTGAAATTGGTCAAATTCAATATATAAGATGCCAAATTCACTTAAGACGGTAATCAACGCTGCTACAACACGCATGCTGTGGGCAACTGTCATGCCAGGCAGATGCATCATTTGCAAGCATTTCGGATAATATAACGCACGCATAATGCGGCTTTCACGCGCAATGCCATTTTGTAATCGCATACATATGTAGACACACCAGAAATGGAGATGGGACCAACACACGGACATACCTAGCAGATATGTACGTCTTGATAACTGTTTTGAAATATTCACCAATCAAATCGGTGTTAAGAAGGGAGTGCATTGTTGGCAATATGGTGACGAAAATAGGGACAAATAACGTGACGCTCGCCGACGAGGGGCATGACAGCCGCACCCAAACTATCGTTTGAACAAAGGCATGTGGATGAAAAATAGCGCGTCGCTCGTTGCCTAAACTGTCTAAATGCATCCAGTTTCTTTTTATTCAAGGTCAATAGATGACTAGGTGGCGCTAATGACTTAAACTAGGCCATATAGGAAGTGGCACGAAATGTTCTCGGCGATGCAATTTCCAAATTTTTGGGTAATTGATGATTCCGTAAGACCTTCAACCCCTCAGGCGGGGGTAGTAGTGCGGCAATTTATGTCAAGCAGCTACAGTTCAAAGAAAGGAAGTATTTAAAAAATGTCCCTCTTGAACACAATTTTTATTTAACTCTGATGCCCAACACTAAAACCGTAAAATTGTTACGAACATTTATAAACCACAAAATTTTGTCCATACTTCATTCCTGGTGTGCTTGGAAAAATAGTGAAGTTATCATTACGTCATAGAATTGTCACGCGGGCACCACACCTCATAGGATGTTGTGTGCTCATGTTCGAGGAAAGCATGACCGCTCATGCGTTCATCTTAGCGCTGATGTCGCGCCGGGTGCCCCAATGACGGAAGGCAGTTGGCTAATAGTCGTGCTCGCTGCTGGTTGCATCTCTCAAGCACAAACATTTCGTCCCATTTTCTGATGACCAAACCATGATCACATGTTTCAAAACTGAGTTACACGTTGTATAGAACAGAAAACTGCAATCAGAAACAAATCAGCCTGAAGTGGACACAGATGTCAGACACCGCACTAATCACGGCGCGGCATTGTGAGTTGGACATCGTCAGGCATTTAAATTAGTTTTGAGCCTTAAACATTTAGCACGTCACACATCACGCATGCCACAAACAATTCACCAGCTTTCAACATTAACATTTACCTCGGTTTTAATATATAATTGTTTTGGTCTATCAGTTCTTTAAAAAAAAATAAGGTGAAGACATGATTTCCTTGTTAGTTAATGACAACAAGCCATGAGTGAATGAAATTAGACTTTCTGGTCACCAATTGTAACTTAAACTGACTAAGACCAGACTGATCAAATCGTGGTTTAAAGCCGGTTCAATCAGATGCTTTATGAAATCTGCCAACCAAGCTCTTAACGCATGCAAATCTGGCGCCCGAACTTAGAGTTCTATAGCATACTCAAGCCCCAGTACTATGCGTCACATGTGATAGATGCGCCTATGACACTCTCAAACACTTTTGTCATTTGTCTAAATCACAAGCCAATTAAAACGTCTTGGAATATAGTGATCATGAAAGCTTTAGCTGGGCTGGGCTGCGGAAAGATTGGAACTCAGACACTGTTCTAATCAAATGTTTCGTAGGGCCAGCAGTGACAAACCTGGGAGGCCATCTTTCATTTAATAGCGCTCATTACAGTTATGTCCTTTGTGAGCCATGCAATGCAAAAAGGTAAAGCTACAAGATGTACCTAGTTCATACTCTGGAGAATCACGTGGTGGGTGCATTATAGAAGATTTCTTTCTAAGACATTCACACACACCAGGTGAATTGTTAGCAAATTCGGACCCCATAAAAATCTCCAGCTAGACATTCCGCTTCTTCCGACCACGTTCGCGCGTTGCAACTCCTCAGTCCTGGTTTCTTAGCATGTGTGTCACTCACCCATTTCCGTAGGTGTGCACCGTTGCTAAAATCTGGCGCCGTTACTCGTTACTCCGTTACATACAAAATAGCTCCGTTACTCTTTGCTCTATTCTCTCCAGAAAATGTAACTAAAGCAAGCTTAGTCCGCTACTCAGTTGTTTAAACCAGTACCTAAGCGAAGCATTAACGAAGCCAGTAATTGTTTTTACATGATTCTTCTGTCAGTTGAGCGAGCCCTAGAGATTTACTGCTATTTCTGGCGAGAATGCAAGCCACCTGCACGCAGAAAAGATAGGTAACTTAACCCTCACAGTTCTCACAATAGCTTGCGATGTTAGCTGAGTTTCACGATGCATGTACTTTGGTCACCAAGCCGCGGAACGACGAGGTATATCAGATATACCTTGGCTTTTACTGTGCTCATTGTTCTTTGCAAGCGCGCTTCTAACTCCTTGTGGGGTGCCTGACATGATTAACACGCCGGTAAATTTTGTGTGTCGGTAACCAGTTTCTTCGCGCTATTTCGCCACCATTTTTGAAGGCAGACCCGCTCACTGAACGCCGGTCCATACGCCGGAGTCCAAACTACGCTTCTGCTGCGCTTTCCTTCACGTCGGGACGTGTATTAGGATTGTCCAATACTTGTATCCTTCCCCGCTGTTCGCTTTATGTACAAATTGAATCAATGTTGGAAATACCTGGATGACTTTCCCCCCATTTCAATCTGACTACCTTATGACTTAACTACCTTATGACTACCTTATGACTTTTCTTCACTTTTTGTTTCTCAATTAGTGAGCCTATCTTTATGGTGGCGTACTACTGTCACTCCTCGTGACTAGGATTATTGGCTGGCCGCTCAGCGAACCAGCCCATCTTACATTGTTGCGATCGTCAGAACTGGAGGCAGCTTGGCGTGTCATAACATGGTCCAGCACTCAGTTTGTTGTTGAGCATAACACTAAGAAGGTAAGTGCACCGCAAGACGTTTCAAAAGGCCTGGCTCTGGCGAAAGGCGAATCACTAACCACCTGATATCGTGTTCGTGGAAAATCTGCGACACATTAGTTGCAAAACCTACAGGCGCCCTCATGCAGCATTGGAACGTGGTTGTAGAAATACTCCACCACTGCTTTTTTACAACACTTTTCGTCTTTGCAGGTTAAGTGTGCTTCTTGAGCAGCCACGATGCTGTTCGGAAGACAAACGTGTATTATCGGAACAGGGGTATCCGGTTCGTTGCTTATCTGATGTCTCTTACATTAAATGTCAACACACGTAATTCGGCTGCTATTACGCAACAATCAGATAGGGTTTCAATACACGCTCACCAGAACCATTACCAAGGCTGATGTCGATAACGTTGCTCGTTCCCGGCAGCTACAAAGCGGTGTGATTGCAAAGAACTATGAAGCCGTTGAAATTTTAGATTCGGTATTAGATCCCAAATAAAACTAGAAATAATAGCCCGAACATCAAGTCTGAAGAACGTCGAGAGGTAACGAAACGATAGAACAGCCGTGCCCGCCATGCATTGACACGAAATCTCTACGGATTTGTCAACACGCAGTAAGATCTTGAAAATTTAGGCTAGGCCCAGTCGCTTCAGCCGATCGGCCCCACCGACACACCACCTCGCATCAGCGGCGTCGGTCTCCAGGCGGCACCGGGCTCGTCAGCTCGCGTTGTCCCGAACCGGCGAGCTATTCGGCAGCAGAGACGGTCCCGGGCGCCGGAGGGTCGGACACAGCAGACCCGGACGGGTCGACGAAGCAGCGTAGCCCCACCTCCGTTACACGTGCCCACATGTTCACACGGCAGTGGGGTCGGGGGGAGCAGCCCCACACCCGGGACCG
>NW_023596576.1:10406413-10468089 GCF_011947565.3 Pollicipes pollicipes
TGAGCGAACACCCATAACCACCGTAGAACATTTTGCATTAGTCACCCACTCTTCCTGAGTTTCTTCTTTTTGCATTGCATTCTGAGTACGTTAAAGTGTGTTCGGTGCACGGATTACAGTTTTTGATTTATTTTTTAGGAGCACTCTGGAACCAGCCGACTGTCCGGGTAAGGAATAACACCTTCACCTAGCCCTCCCCTCCCCCGCCCCCAAGTGGAAATTCATAATTCGGTGGATCTCTGCCCGCTCCACCACCGCGCGCTCCTCGTCAGGCATGGCAAGCAGCACATGGTAGCGAGCGGCCCGCGCCTGTAGATCCCGCACCTCTCGATCCAGGCCAGTGTCTTGGCTGTGGCTCCTGCAGCGGCGTGAGGACTGAGCAGGTGGTGATAGGTGGGCACGGTCAGACGAGCGAAAACGTCGTGCCCCTGGGCATCATAAATGTCAAGCTACGTTCTTGCCGTCTCCCACAGTCTTCATAAGGGCGCGTTCTTTATAATTATCGTTTTATCCAACTAACGCGAGGACACACAATGGCGAAGCAAAACTGCCAAGGCAGAGTATTGATGCAGTAGTATGCCATCCCCACCCTTTATATAGATAGTCATAGAAGAACTCTTGAATACTGACTCTTGAATACTCTTCCAATTTGCTGTTCTTGTAACTGTGTGCGATGATATTTTTTGGTGACATGCTCTGATGGGCCCACATTACCCATCAATCCTAGTATGCATGGAATTAGACATAAAGAGTTTTCTCGGTACGTTAGAAAAATGTACCATCCCGAGAACACAATTCCAATTTTGTGCAGTATTTTCTTGAGCATATTGCAGCATTGTTTGTAAAAACGGATGTTTTAACGGTACTATATTTTGAAGCGTATAACAGTGGTTAATGGATGATTTAGGAAATTACGCATGTGATTTCGTTTTTGTGGTGTAACCCGAATTACATCCATGAGGAAATTTGCATAATGCCGAAAATATTTTACACTAAGAAACATACTCGCCTGAGTTTGCATACGCAACTGGTCTCTGGACTTTGAGCATAATTAAAAGCACCACACATATCCACGGGGCACAAGATATTGGATGACCTCTTCTTTGTTTGTAGAGCTCAAGTCCTCATAGGGCGATCTTCAGACAGCAACCAACACCGGAGCTTTTACAGTGTTTGTTCTACCGTACAGAAGTCCGCAATCTCAGCTCACCTGGTGAGGCGTTAGCACAACGCTCCACCAACGCGGCATGAAGGATAAATGGGTCACAGGTCCAAATCCCGGTTTGTCACATGGTCACAATATGATGCATATTGGTTGACCGTTTCGTGTCTGATAACCCCACGCTAACGCCATGCAACATGAGTGACATTCGGAGGCATCCTACCATTACGTCCTTTATCAAACGATTGTGAAATTATTGGCGGCGTCGCTCGGCCGTCTGCACAGGAAGCTGCAGTCGGACGTCATTGCAAACCTGGCGGGTGAAGGCTTGCATCAGTCGCATGGCTATTCATACCCCGCTCGCGCGAGTGGGCGGTTGGCATGGCTTATGCCGCCTTCCAAGACATTGTGGAGAGGCTCGGGAGAGCGGACGGTGGCGCGCTGCTCGTCGCAGTTGGCTCCGTTTGGCAAGACCGTCCTAGAAGCAGTTCGCAGCTAGCTCCGTTTGACACGACCGTCCTGGAAACCGTGCGGAATATTCCAGATGCACCAGGTTGTGCATCTGCAGCCTGCACCTCTTGCTCTAAGGAACGCGAGCCGAGTCACAGTCATCGCACTCAGCTTCAGTGATTTGCAGCAGGCCGTCCTTCATCTGCAGCGCGTCACGGTTACAACCGGCCGCCGGACTGCGCTTCCGAACAGTCGAGTTTGTCAGCATGCTCCAAAGGGGCAAATCGCCGGCAAGCGATCGCTTGACTTCACTGCCCCGGCGAGCAGTCACCGTTGCGAATGGAAGCGTGAATCGACTGGAATGGGTTTACTCCATGTGCGCATGTAACACTAAAGCCCACGCTACACAACTGAGCGCCAACGTGGCTCCGTCGCAGCAGCGGTGAATCGGGCGCTGTGAACTAATGCAATATGCCGTCCAATCCCGAGACTCTCGGTCAGCGGCGTATCATTGTGGTGAAAGTTTGGCGAGTTGTGATGTACGGCGCGGCCGAGGGTTAGCGCAGGCGCAAAGAAGGAGCGCTTAAAACGACGAAAAGCCGCCCTGCAACGGCTGGGTGAATCCGACACAAAGAATCAACTGAGATACCGAAGAGAGAGTACAAGGGTGGTACGGCATCCAAGTAGTGCTCACATGTGATATGGTGTGGCATATGATACGGTATATTTGATGGATGTAGGGTTAAAATATGAATCTTCCATGAATCATTAGGCACAAAATGACGAACAAACATTCATGTACGACATAGTGCAGTCTCATTTTGTATTACATCAACACATTTGTAACATATGACATTTATACATGCTTTCGCATTTCGACAGGAAATACGATTGTCTGACGGTTTGGAGTAGCTTTTATGTCAAAAAGCATCTAGATAGGGCAAAAATACATCATCCTGAGGTGTTAAATGAACAGCAACCTTCAGCTGTCATGATCGCATGACCGACATATTACGGTTTATATGCCCATACTGATGAATCGAATGTGCTGAGATTCAAACCTCGGCCACATCCACATTCAACACATCCCAAATAAGTTATATTTATCACATGTTCCGTTCTTAACAAGTCATGTTCATCACAAAATGTCAGGTGATCATAAATTTTCACCAGTTGAAATTGCCAACTTCTGCGCTTATAAATAAGGCCACATGATGTGTTGTTAGCTTGCTGTTTCGCGTGCAAACAGCAAGGGGAAAATCCCAACGATGATTTTCTAAGCTGAATTTGAATGTTTGCTTCAAGTTTCGCCCCCCCCCCCCCCCAATAACCTTAAACGTGATGGCTCTTCGTGTAATGACTCAAATCTTTTGCAGCCTCCTAACAAGTCATAATAACATAGTAAGAGGGTTTCACTGGTGATTTGGTACGATTTCGGTTATTGAAATGCATCAAAATTGGAGTGAGAAAAAGGAAAATATCGCAATCCATTGAAGCATCGATCGACGGAAGGCAAGAGCTGGTTTATGTCCACATGTAACATTGTGTGCGGGTGGCGAAGCAGACCTAACCGGGAAGGGCGCCACCGATTTCCTCGCGAGCCCCTTTGTCGAGGTCAAACCAGCATCACGCAGCGAGGAGAGGAGGAGCACATTTGACCTCACATGCTTAACTTTCAGGTTTAGGTACTGATGCCTCAAAAGTCGTATGCTTTTCTAAACACAGAGCCCACTTTTCTCGCCGTGATTACCCCTTGCGTTGCGTATATTGTATTAGATGCGTTGTGTACATGGTAGTGGATAAGTTGTATAGATGGTGGTAGATGCGTTGCGCTGGTGGCAGTAGACGCGTGATGAAAGCCTTGCTGATGGCGATGTTTGTCACTGTCTATTGTTCGCTTGGTAAGACGGTCACAATGGTATCCGGGCTACGTTGCAGGTCGCTGGTTTCCCGGAGCGAAGACAGATTGCAGGCTTGATTAGTTCTTCATTCGATTGTTTCCCCAACGTTGGTTCGGGGGGGGGGAGGGTTGAAATAAGGCAATTCACAAGTAAGCTCAGTGTAAGCCCCGCCGCTTCCAAACTTATAACGATAGAACCCAGCGGAAAAATGGTGGGCTAGTTTCAAGATCTCCCAATTGACATTCAATTTTATGTTGCTATGTCTAAAATTAACCCCACCAGACCGGATCAAGGGAAATATTTTCCTGAAAGCGAATGCAACAACTCAGCCTGCCATTTTTAAACTAAGAATGATAGAACCTTGTAGAAAAATGGTATGCTACCATTGGCTATCTACAATTGGTAGGCTACCTCTCAACTAAAAGGCTATATTCGTAATTGACCTCCAGGTTTATGTATTTCCTGCATTTACGTTGCCAGGTTAAAAAATTAACTCCACTAGGCGAGTTTCCGCTTCCTGTGCTAATATCTATCCAACCATGTCAAGTAGCAGCGTGCAGCATACACAGACGCGTTCCCTTTTTGATTCTGAGCCAAATGATTTATAGCTTTGTGTGTTTTGAGCACAGCTTTATGATGTAGGATTAGTCATGTATCCCGTTCCCAATGCTGGTTTTAAATTCCCACTGGTTCCCTAGAAAAAAACAAAACCCTGGATCTTTGCTTCCACGGATTCTTTTGACAAACGAAGACCCCGGATCCTGGTCTCCACTGATCCCTCAAGAAAATACGGCCCTGGATCCTGCTTCCATTTGTTGCTTTTTTGACAGACCATAAGCCTGGTTTCTGGTTCTCATTGGCTCGTGTCTAACGGGTTCGCGTTCGTTGGCTTTTAGCATCAAGCCGTCCCGACCACGCCCTGAAAGGGCTCTGGGTGTCTCCATTGGCAGAGCGAGTCTGCAATCTGTGTTAGTTCCCTCGCTGGCGGTGCGGAAAGCTATTCCGATTCAGATGCGACGGTTACTGATGATTACCTGAAAATATCGGCTGGCCGGACGCGGCCAACGGTGGACGGTCAAGCTGATCAGTAAACACAAAAATTATGCATAGATAAGACAGTAGCATTAGCCTTATTCCCAAGCAAAACCAGGAGAATAGACACATAATTAGGTTGATATTTCGATAAAGGCATGCTGCCGAAATATCAACCCAACTATATCTCCAGTCTCCTGGCTTTTCTGAGTAATAAAACTAATACTACTGTCTTATCTTTGCGAATAATGTTCCTCGCTAATGCACTGAACAACTTACAAAAATAATGCACGTCTGTTTCTGTATGTAGTTTGAGCGTGTCTCCTATTGCCAGTCGGCACGCTGTCAACTGACGTCGTGTAAACACAAGGCATGATTGATTGACGCAGCTGGAGCTGAACACCATTGTACCGTTCATTCAGTCTACTCCGTTCCTTGCGGGAGGGGCAGAGTCTGGCCCGCACAGCCTGAGCTATTGTTGTAGTTTGTTTTTAATCGGCCGTGCGAGGGCGGTGCCAAGCCCCGATCTTGGCAGGCGGTATGCTGTGCAAAGAGGGTTTCAAGCTTAATGTTGCTCAGCACATTTCCGTTGCATTATGGCATAACAAAGAGATGACAGATTCACTCATGTTCTCATGCGCATCATGGCCACCAGCATGGGCACCAATTCCTGGCAAATGTGTTCTCATCTACTGAAAAATGAGGAGCACACTGACGCATTGCTTGCATATTCATTTTAGTACACGCTCTTCCAGCGTAAATTGAACCTGTTCCCATACTGATCTTCACGTGCTGGTCTGCGGTGTAAAATTCAACTGTGCAATTTTATTTCTATCCGTAGTACAGTTCAGAGTTGCTGACTCGGGCAATGCTAGGCTGGGTGCAAACAAAGTCCTAATCGAAATAAGTGCATTGACGCAGCAGGTGCAGTTCCTCTCTCGAACTTGGGCTGCTTTACATGAGTGCTTGTAGGCCGGGCGTCACTCACGCGTCCGCCCGTCGCGTTCCGCAAGGCAGTTGACTCGCCGCAGCCGTCCGCTGCCGTCAGTGGCGCGCCCAGGCGCCAGGCGGGGGGGGGGGGGGGGGCGTCAGTAGCGCACTCAGGCGTCAGGCGGGAAGCACCAGTGGCGTGCTCAGGCGTCAGGCGGGAGGCGCCAATGGCGCGCTCAGGCGTCGGGCGGGAGGCGTCAGCAGAGGAGTAGCCAAGTTGAGAAAGAAGAGGAACACAGCAAATATGTTGGATAATTTGCGGTGGACATTTATGTTTTTCATCCTCTTGCCCCTTCCATCCCATAATCGTTTGGCACTATTCCCATTTAGTTGGGTCCTTTTGCTGGTTCCGGAAGACGTTTAATTCCATGTCGTGAAGAGCTAGGCCGGTCACAGTTTACCTGACTTACGCAACTGCTGCTGTCTAGCGGCACCCGTAGCCCCCCCCCCCCCCCGTCTCCATTCAACGGGATATGGTGGTTCTCGCAGTGACAGTGCATCCGAGGCCGGGCACGAAGGTCAGAATCCTAACTGCTCGCGATAAGGGTATAAAAATACGGGTACCGGTGCAGGAGCCTGTTTATTAAACACGGGCGACATTTGCGCGATGCCGATCAAACGGCGGGTTGATAGGTGGGCTGGGGGAGGCGTAGCTGCCGTCTTGAAAAGAATGTAAGTGAGGTATGAGATACATGGCTACAAACCAGCGAACAGATGAAAACAAACCGTGGTTCTGAACCCTTGCACTCAGCTTCGTGTACTGACACAAGATTAAGATGCATGACAAAAGCTGGACTCAACCTAAGCGCAAAAAAACCGACGTGAGGCGCGCCCTCTACCGGACGGGCGCTGAACCGTAACTTGCGGCCGTGACCGCGAACGTACATTGGGTGCCGGCTGATCTCCAAAGATGTACATTTGAACTTACAATACGCCACTGGATGCGAACTTTTGCTTACGAAGTTTTCCCAAGCGAACTTAATCCCTGGCAAATATTTCCATGCATACCTTGCGGAGCTTTACGGAAAGATTGAGACGAGGCATCATCTTCACTGCCACCAGCGCAGCCGAGGGGAGGGGGCTGGGGCGACGGGGACACGTGTGTCCTCCCCTTAAGCTTCAACAGGCCTTTCGTGCCCCTCGGGACCTACTATCATGGGCCCAAAAGGCCTGTCATATTCAGGGGCTTCGGCCCGCAGGGCTGGACAATGCAAGGGCAGGCAGAGGGCCCTGCGCGCTAATCAGAGGTCCCTGAATTAATAAGTACCTGCACGGCAGTCAGACAACACCAGTGACGCACAGTCGGCTCCATGGCGGATGGGTCTAATGACGCATTTTCCAAGCATGGATAAGGCAGGGGCCGGCGGTTTACATAGGTCAGGGTCCCACAGCGCTTAACGAGGGCCCTGCGCTGGCAAGGGGCCAAAAGTCGAGAGGAGGCCCGAAGGGCCTAGAGGGTCCACCAGGTTCGTCGATCAAGGGCTCGACTGCAAGATCTAAGGGCGCAAAGGGCTGGTTGGAGTCTTATTTAGGGGCCCGTCCTGCGCGGACAGTGCCCGACCTGCGCGGCCTGGCCTCGAATGACAGTCCGAGGGTCGTTTGCGCCGATCAGGGATACCCCGAGTCGATATTGGTCTATACGTCGGTCAAGGAGCACCAGTACCGCACAGTCGGGTTCGTATCGGTATGGGCCTGAGTTCCCACCTCCCAATCAGGTACAAAGCCGGGGCCAGTGATTTACACAGGGCCCCATATCTGCCAGGGGTCCACAGCGCCCAACGGAGGGTGTGTGCTTGCGATGCTACAGAAAGGCCCTTCAGTCCTTGAACGGGAATAATAATGTTGTTGCACTTGCACAATAGTGTTGCACTCATGAGGCCGCTTTCCTGGAAATAAATGAGGGGTCACATTAGTGTTGAACAAAGTGGGTCGAAATGAGCTAAAAAAACAACAACAAACAAACGAGAGCACCCCATGTTTGCCAAAGAAAGTCTATTCTTTTGCAAAATTGACTAGTGGAACGAACTATCGAAATGTTTGAGCCTGCGTGCCCGTAATCTCGCAGGCAAGGTTAGCGATGGCCTGGGTTGGAGTTTCTGTAAAACCGAACGATGTTGGCCACTGCAAAGAACACCAGGCGGCGGTGCCATGCACACGAGATGCACATGCACATGCACATGCACGTGCGGCGGTGCCATGAGAGCGACCGTCGTGGAACAGCACTTCCGAATGTCCTAAAAAATTATTTGCACCATTAAGAATTTAAGCTGGGCATATCTTCTTTACAACTTTGAGATTGTCCTCTGCACAGATTAGCAAATACAGCAACACGAAGAGTGGAGATTCCGCCATTACTCCTCCAGCTTTATCACCAGATTTCAGCACCACCTCGTGGTGCTGTAAAGGCCGATCCGTTCAATTCATCAATCTAAAAATGGCACGAATGAGGTACACGCCGACTTCTTTCTAAATGTACCGTTCTATGCCCTTAAGCGTTCAAAGGTACTTATTTCAAACTCGTTATTGTTTTCACCTGCTGGCCATCGCTTAGTGTTAGCCGCGGGGCCGACGCCACGCGTCCTATGGAGGCTCCTACGCTTGACATGGAGGTTTCTGTTGCGAAGATTTGCGAACGCGCATGTTCAAAACCATGTTACATAGTTTGTAATACTAGTTAATTTTGACTGAATGTTGAACATTTCCAAACAATCATGACTTGACCATGCTTAAACCAATTGTTGACCCGTTTCGATCTGCATTCGTAGGACGCTTAATATCTCTGTACAGCCCAGATCAAGATTCTGATAAAGCTTCTGAGTTCTACCAGCCTCTATCCAGCGTCTGAGCTCCGTCAGAAATAATGTACTCGACTATTGTAGAATAAAGATCGCCGGCGATGAATTTTATGCAGTCGTGTAGCTTATGATTTCTTCCGTCTATATTTTGATTGACTAGTTGAGTAGTTAAATTGATATAGCGGTTGTTGATTGACTGTAAAATTCAGGTAGAATTGATCTCGTGATAGCTTCTTGCTTCTTTTCTGGTAAAAGAGGGCAAAAATAAAAACATCACCAAAACACGCTTTCATGAACAATTGGATCACATTTGGCGATTTTTTTTGGGGGGGGCTTTATTTTTAGGGGGCCCCTTGTCAACCCTTTTCCCGTCCCTTGCCAAGGCTCTCGCTGCGCGCCTGACCACGGATAAAACCATTTTTGGACTCTCGTCCTCATCTGGTGTGATAGTTTGCACACAGCGTTTCGGCCGTTGTCAGATGCAATGGAGCCCTTACAGGGCTGGATGGTGTGCGGCTTTTAGCCGTGTATGCGTCACAACCCGAACTACCACTTGGAATCGCTGGAATTCGAACCAGGGTCTCCTCATTGCGAGTACTGTACTCTACCAATGAAGTTTACTGGGAATAGCAGTTGACAGAGCACTCAGTTGAGCAGTTGTAGCTCAACTGGCAGAGCACTAGATTCGGAATGAGAAGACTGATTAGAATCTCAGCAATGGAAAGGAATTATTTGAATTGTGCAGCGTACATGGCTGCATGCCAAACATTATCCAGTTCTTCCAAAGACCTCATTGCACCTGACGGCGGCCGGAAAGTTTACTGGTAGAAACGTGCACATACCAGCATATTATACGAGGACAACATTCCGATCAATTATTCCATCCTTGTCGACTTAAAATCACACGTTGGAATGCGGCATGTTGCGTGCGCACCGTTGTACGAGCTTTATCCCTCACGAACATTTACGCACGAACTATCAGGTACGATCTTTTGCCATGCTAAATTTTGCGCGTACCAAAAGCTTCGTTATGAACTTGACCTGACTAACATTTCACCACACGAATATCCGATGCGCATTGTTAACATTAGCCACTTTTAACTTCGCGAACTTTTTTGACGTTGCTAACTTAATACCCTACCCACCTTATCCCGGCGAACAAAAGTCATACTAACTTTATCCTCCGAACAATTGCCATACAGTTTTTTCTGTGCGTGTGTGTGCTCAAAACCCGGTCCCTACTATCTGTCACCCTTTAACTACGCATCATATATCGGCACTCAGTTCAACCACCATGTCACCACTAGATGGCAGCGCCGGCGTCAAAAAGGCCGGAAGTCATGGTCATGGAAGAATGGTCAAAATGGTCTTCTGCCAACCGCCAGTCCAGCACCGGAAGTGGTAGGTGTAGGATAGGTATTTCACGGCCTTTTTCACCCTTTTCTCTTTTTTTCTTTCCTGATGATGACAAACACCGAAAATTCGTGCCCCCCATTCCTGTTCTGATGTGCACCGATCTAGCAGCATACGAGTCTTCAACGGCAAGCAGTTCAGTACTATACGGGTTCAGGTCATCTATATACTGCCGTGCTGTACACCTGTTAGGTGAAGGACATTGAGTTATGCTTATCTGCTAAGATGTGCCAAGACTATTGCCGCCATGTCCGGAAAACTAGGCACTCTGGCTCCGGGTGAAAGCCGTCACTATACTGAACAAGCACTTAAAGGCAAATTCAGTAAGTGAACTAAGCACCACTAACCTTACCCAGAACCACAATTTAGGCGACGCGTTGCCTGCATTCCCTCGCTTCACAACGCGCCTAGCGCGCTGTACCGGGCGCCTAGTTTTCGAGATCAATAAAAATACAATATACTGACATCGACCATAATTTTGTCATCTTGACCGTTGTATTAAATCTCGTAAGAACATTTCATTTGGATCCGACCCTCCCATCCCCTTTTCTTACTTTATCCTGAATCCTCGCGAAGTCCCGCTTATCCGGGGCAGGCTGCATACGTCAGCCACGAGTGGACTGAGAAGTCCCTGGAAAGGGGAAATGCGACTGGGCGCCCAGCGCACACTCTGAGGGGTCCCTGCGCGGGCTAAGGCTCGGCGGTTGTCTCCCCAGGCGCATGTAGCCCTGTCCCACCGTTATCCATTCTCCTTCATCCCATAGCTCTGAAATTATCATTTCTGGTCGAAAGGGCTCTAATCCAAACAACTGAACAACCAACATTTCATTTGAAACACTCTGGAATCTGGAGTAATTTCTCCGCGTTATCACTGTCTTCACCGTCAACCACGGAAGTACCGCCGCCAGGGCCCCACACACAGCGTTGTAGGGGGCGCTAGCAGCGGATAGAGCGTCGAGTCCAGAAAGCGCCCGAAGAGTCCAGAGCTCGAAGCAGAGCGTCAATCAACGCAAAGTTGGGAAGCATTTCATGAAAGGTTACGGATGGTATACCGATGACAAACTGATCGCCCATATCATATGTTGCGTCTCAACAGGCGGATATGCAGAATGCTGTTAAAAAGACGCGGGGACGTTTGGAAACACGTGGCCGTCTCCAAATACGTGACCGTCTCCACACACGTGACCGTCTCCACACACGTGGCCGTCTCCAAATACGTGGCCGTCTCCACACACGTGGCCGTCTCCAAACACGTGGCCGTCTCCACATACGTGGCCGTCTCCAAACACGTGGCCGTCTCCACATACGTGGCCGTCTTTAAATACGTGACCGTCTCCACACACGCGGCCGTCTTTAAACGCGTGGCCTTCTCCAAGCCACCGTCCTCTCGCGCTGGTCCGGAGCCAAGGTTTTCTAGACCGAACTACGAACTCAAGCCCTTCAAGGTAAAGCCGTGTGAATGTGTTGACCGCAAATATGTTATTCCCTGCATATTTCCATTTCCATGTTACTCAGGAATAAGATACGAAGGTGCAATTAAATATAATACGGTAGGCACATGGGTCATAACGGTGCGCAGTGCGATCTCCGGGTGGAACGTGGCTTGGTCTTGTCGCACTAGGCCCAGGTGTGGTGCGGGCAGCCAGCTCTCTTTTTGGAGCTTTCACCTCCGGCACTATTGCCTGTGTAATGCAACTTCAGGTCAGTTAGGCATTTGTAGTTAGGCGCAAAGATTGGTTGTTTATTTTTCCTCGGTGCTCACATGAAATAAGTGCAATCTGCGAATTCGCGGTCATCATCATCTCAGCTATGACAAATTGAGCCCGGGCGGGGCTGGCAAGATGGCTGCCCAGTGCGCTCTGCGCCAGCACAGCCAACCGGTGAAGAGTCGGGGCGGTGCTGCTCGTCGCCGACGCCGGTCAAGTTCTCGCTGGGAATGATGGTACAAAAAATACTCCTGTAGGCCGGTGACATTCACCAATTCATCTAATTCTCTACATTCATAAAAACAGCTACCTTATGTTTGAAGTACGAAAGACGGTCCATATTTACCAGGGGAGCAAGAACTAGGCAGGCCGGAGGGAGGGGAAGGGCTGAGTTCCTCAATTTTTGGAGAAGGTAACGTTAACTTTTTGAATGTTGCTTGGAAAAATGATTACTGGTCCTCTCAAACATGGCATGACCTCCATTGACGTGCGTTCTAATGCCAGTGATGTGTCGCCCGCACTACTGTCGCGATGAGGCAGTGATAGTTTGCAAACGTGATAACAAAGACTCGCGGTCATGCGTTATGTCAGCAACCAGCTTACGATCTACCGAAGCCCTCGGCGAGCACATGCACGAGCATGGGTGTGACCGCCTCGGGGACCAGTTGGATCAAACCTCGTCATGTTTTGAGCAAGTTGACTATTTTTGTGCTTTGACAAAATCAAATAGCATTGACCCAGAAATGAACCCGGCAGCATCCAAAGCGTGGTCACGTCCACACGGATGAGCATCCAAACTAGGAGTGGTTACTAGGAGTGGCTACTTTACCACGCCACATCAGGATACCCCAGCCGGAGCATCCAAACTAGGAGTGGTTACTTTACCACGCCACATCAGGATATCCCAGCCGGAGCATCCAAACTAGGAGTGGTTACTTAACCACGCCACATCAGGATGTCCCAGCCGGAGCATCCAAACTAGGAGTGGTTACTTTACCACGCCACATCAGGATACCCCAGCCGGAGCACGTGCGATAGAAGCCGGTCTGCCTCGTGCGGTGCAAGAGCGGGGCGGGCTCCGGTTCGTCCCACTCACGAGCAGCCAGCCAGTGCCAGCTCGTCCCGAGCCTTGGCCACCGCTGACCAAGTCCTGTAAAGGGGTCCTATGGCAGAATCCTCTGACACAAGTCCCCGCTGCTCTCAAGGACCGACTGTTACTCGGACACAACATTGACCACAGCCTGATGTTCTAGCGCGAAGTTAGCCGTGCGCCAAACTCCGCCATGTTGTCATCCCTTTTGATACCGTGATGTGCATGGTAAATGAGATCAAAATTAACTAGTGCATGAGTGCTTAAATTCCAAATACGGACACAGTGCCAACGCATCTCACAACTGCGGCTGTAAATAGCAGGCCAGACTTCTATTTACGCAGCGGACTTCTCTGGAGGCAGCTGCGACGGTCCGTGGCCGGACATCCGTGCCCGTCGTTTGCCAGCTGAGTGTGAGCCACAGTGGATATCCCGGCACGCCAGCTTACAAGGAACGGCTGCTCAGAATAGAACGGGGTGTTCCGGTTGCTCAGAAGAAGTGATAGCGACGTGATTAATATTTATTCGCGCGAGCAACATGCTCCAGGATTTCCGAACCGCTGGGCCCATTGATGCCGCTGTAAAGGGCATGGGTTTTGTGTGGAAAGCTGGAAGCGCCTCACTGGAACAGTTCGCACCAATGTTTTATTATTTGTCAGCACTATATCTTGCCGCTACAGGGTGTTCTAATTCCCGTTTGCTTATCTCGTATGGGGCACGTTCGGTCGGCCGCGATGCTAGAAAAGTCCTCGGTTTAATATGGTGAATCGCCAAAGGCTGTCGAAATCGATAAACAGGGTTTTCCACGGGTCCTTTCATTTATCTGGGCCGGTTATCTAGTCTCTGATCTGTGACCGTTTTAAACTCCTGCCCGTCCTGTGCTTCCTGACCTCCCCAGGATTTTTAGCCAGAGCTCGCTGCTACCCTCTGTGCGATCTTTTTCACTATTAGTTTGGAGGTCCGATTAATCTGAGACCGTCACCGCTACCTCATCTTCTCGGGGTCCAGCCTGAGGACCGTGGTGCCATGTGTCTAATTTCACCTCTTTATTTAGAATAAGTAAGTGGCGAGCGAAGTGAGTAAGCGAGCGCTGGCATGCAGGTGAGATCAAACCCAAGTTCGTCTTGTTTGCTTGTTTTCAGGCAATTTGACAATTTCTCATGACCACGAAAGCGTATTGTGTCGAGGAATAGTTCAACAGAACCGTTTCGAGATCATGCCGTGATAGATTGATCCCTGTGGGTGTGGAAATCTTCATTCAAGGACCATGGGCGCAGGAGAGGCGTTTAAATCAAGATTGCCACAGCCGCGTGGTTAACTGTTCTATGTCGTACCCGAACACAGGCTTCACTGCTTTACATTTTTTTGTAAAGTGTAGATTGTAGCGAATTTTTGCTTTTTGTAAAATGAACTATATGTTTGTGGTTTGAGATGGTACTTTAGCTCAAGGCCGTTTTCAGCTCACATTTTTTGTTGACATAACGGCAATACAGCTTACGTAGTGCTCAAATTACGACATTGAGGTAAGCCGCTCTACTTGAGAGGAGATTGATGACCTTAACCCATAAAGACTGACCTGTCTGCTGTCAAAGAGTTGTAGGCTGGTAGATAAGAAAGATCAGAAGAAGAGTGCTTTTTGGCGATTGCTGTCAGCAAGTGGGTAGAGGGAAAAGCGAATAGGAGAAAAAAGTAGGCGGCTCGTCTATCGAACCCCTGCCGCTGCAAGATGACACTTTAAGTGTCAGTGTATTCAATGCTGTCGGTCAGGTCAGTGCTATTAGCGCTTAATGTCATCAATCTACGCTCGTTGCAGCTTGCAGCTGGCATTATACCTGACGGGCACAGGTCAGTAACACCGTTGGCATCCTACGCTACGGCTGACGTGCACATTCGGAAGACGCTGCACAGTTGACCGCAATTGGTGCATGGACGTCGGCCAGCAGCGAGACAGACGTGCAAGGAAAATACGAGCTGATCCAAATGCTGCAGCGGGTGAAGATAAATGCGTTGTCAGCAGTGCCTTCAACAGTTGTGCGTTTAATTTCAACTATTCGAGCATGTGGTGAAACGAGCTCGACTAGCCCGGCTACGCAGCTGGCGAAAATTAATACGTCTTCAATGGCTTTCAACAACTTTGTGGTTAACTGTAAATATTGCCGTTGTATGATTAATAGAGGCGGTGTTGGTATAGGTACTGGTTTCACGCCGGAATGTTTAACAATAGATTAGTTCTTTATGTTATTGTGGTCGTTAAACTTCTGTGATGCCAAAAAAACTTTAAGCTTGTGCAGGCTTTGTGGCTTTGTGAGGGAAGGGCGATATGGTGAGGAAAATATCCGATAACCACATGTGCCTTATCACGCGCATTACTGAATATTTTGAACACGCGCCCGGGTGACACATTGAATACCCTTCGCTCAGGTGGAGATCAAGCTGACCACGCTAAAATCTCAGGAAATAAGAGAGCTAGAGACAATACATTTACAGGGTGTGTTGGCCTGTACTTGAACTCACTGAGGTCAAAGTTTGAGGTTCCTAGTTTATGAGTTTCGGGTCAAATGAGGTCAAACGTAGTTAAACTCCAAGTTGGCGTTCAAAGTTCCCCAGAACCTAGACACCTGTTCTAAGAAAAATGTCACATGCTCATTAGGGCCAGTGACCTTACTTGCCTTTCTAAGGTCACGGTGACCAAAATCACACAATAATACTTTCAGTTTTGCATTTGAATAGCCGACAAAGATAACACTAAGCAATTTGTTCCTAATGACAAAGAGTGTTGACCTGGGTCACTGTAGGACAGTGACCTATTCTGACCTTTAAGAAGTCCATGGAAGACGTATTTCGCAGTTCCTGTTATCAATATAGTTGAAATGAGCACCAGAAACTACCCTACACAACAAGCCGTAGAATAATCAAACAGGTTGGTTTTGACCTTGATCTGACCTTCATACCTAATCCTAAACCAATGGCATTGTCCATTCAATTGTTGTGTTGCCTAAGAAAGTGTCTCAAAGATGTATGGCTTCATCTAACACTCCGTCGTTGCACTTGACTAAACGATTCACTAGAAACTGACTTCGCGGAATCCATAGCCTAAATTTGACCTGTCACGGGTCAGCGGCCTTACAAGGTGCATGTAAATTTTTGACAAAAACGATCCGTTATTCAACTGCCTACATCCATACCGATTTTGGTGCGCCTACACTACGCCGTTCGGAAACCATTCTCGAAAAACCTTCGGGGAGGAGGGTTAAATTGATCCCACCCGAGCGCATGTTATGAAAGGGCGTGAACTCGTCATATTCCAGATCCCTTGGTTTAAGATTGTATAATATCACACGAGGTCGGTAAAATAATTTTCAGGACTGGGGTCGCTGGTGAAATTTCTGGTGAACACCTGAGGTCGAAAGCAAAAATTCCAAAGCGACCAAGTACCTTGAAATTATTCCGGCCGAAGCGTGGCATGTTTTTCACGGAATGTCGTTGGATGTCTGCACGCAAAGAAAATTTAGTCATTCTTTCCAGTTGACTTGAGTTATGAAAACGAAGCGGCGGGCTATGAAAAGACAATTGAAGTGTTTATTCAGTCTAACCGTTATAATAAATAATGGGCCGCGATCTACAATCGTCGTCGTTATCAACACCGGAAATTTTCGGAATACACCATTCTAACATTAATGCCATTTATCCCCAATCGCTTCTCTGAGTGGTTATAAAGCTTTCGCAGCAACAACGGTAGTCCGAAATTAGTTCTAAAATTATAAACATGCTTTGTACAATTTTCATATATATATATATATATACATATATATATATATATATATATATATATATATATATATACGTATTATTCAAGTCGTGAGCGAGCAGTGTGTGACCTTCGTCATGGCAAATACAACCACGTTTACAATGCCGCACTACGGGACACCGTTGTTTTGTGCAAGTCCATGTGAGTACATCTTACCAAGTCGAACTTGGAAAGAGCAGTCAAGCGGGCCTGCTAAAAACCATTCTATGTACCCCCGAATGCCCCATTTCTGGGGTTTTGATCAGATGCCGCGACGCCAAGTTGCGCCAAAGGCGCCCTGGACGTCAAACAACTTTGCATTTGCTTAGATTTAAAAGCTTCTCAAGCGACGGTGTCGAGAACGACGAAATGGTCGACCGTACATCAAACTCTCCTAAAACCACACTGTATATGCTATATGAGATTCCTTCCCTCCGGAAATGATATCAGTCTGGACAGAATGACATCCCCATCCCCTCGAAAACCTGCCGTACGTAAGCAGACGACTCGCCCCAGCGTTGTGGAAACGTGTCGGCCACCCAGATCAAGTTGAAAACCCCTACTAGAGACGCAGACGATCGGGTTGTCAGGTGTTTGAGCACGTCGTTTGCAATATTGTCCATGCCTGGTGCCGCGTCTCTTGAGCTAGTGACCGAAACTGTGAGCTCAGCCATTATGAGAACAGGGATGTACGTCTCCTTGTTATCTGAGTTAAAGCACAGAGGATAGCGCTCGCCTGGTGGCTTTGTGATGCATGGACACTGGATCAATTGAGCCCAGTTCGGACCGTCCTGCGATGCACGGTCCAATGCGTTTGCAAGCTCAGAATTGCCCGTCATAGCAATTCCTCTGACGGCCATTAATAGCAGATCTGATGGTTCCGCACATCAGCTGAGGGCATAGATTGGTCGATACCACTGATGAAGTCTTGCCATGAGAAGCACTTTGCCCCGCGGACTGGCACCCCGCCTGCATTCTCACCTTCTGAGACGCGATAAGGTTTGGTGGCGTCGAAGAACGACTAAAACGTTTAGGAGTCTTTTCCTAGTTCGGATGGCAGCCACGCAATCATCCATTCACCATGGCACCGGAGCACGGCTGGGTTTGCATGACATGGCCGAGATTGATGTCCTGGCGGCTAAAAGAATGGCGTGGTTGACAGAATGTATGAGCACTATAGCCGTGTCAGCACCTCCGGGCTCAACACTGAGGACGTATTCAGTTGTAAGCTTTCCTCAGCCGGCCCTCCGAAGGTCCCACTGGCACCGTCTGACTCCCGGGTGGGGACCATTCAGATGAAGTCAGATTCGACAGTGGCACTCATCTCACCCTGGCGATGATCCTAGTCTGGCAGCCATCCACATCTCAAGGGAACTGTGCGCCTAAAGTTGGAGTGCCTATTAAAAGACCAATGGCTGAGGTGATTACAGATGGCAGTGATGTACGCGCGTGGTGATCAGTACTCAGAACACACGAGCTGTGCAGGACGTCCTCGAGACGACACGACAGCCTGTGCCGCCTGTGTAGTCGATGCCCAGACCCGCTATGTGCACTTCAATCACCAACGAGGAGAAAAGGGTGCGGCAACTGATCAAATGAATGCTGGAGGGCCGAGATGTCACGCTCTTCTCTAGGTCGTAAATATGCGGAACAAACAGCTGGTTTTAACGAGCCAAGATCACTATCACCAGAGCTGCTTGCATAGCGATTTGGACGCTTACGCTTACGCACGGGACTCCGTGGTGGGCTAAGATTGCGGTATCACTATGGGCGAAGGCGTGTGTACCAACATACTTTCGGAATATGCTGTAGCACTTCACAGAGCGAGTGGTGTGCGGAGCGAACTTTGTTCTTGCAGACATGTCACAACTGGTCTTCTGGAGTGTAAAATCCTCTGCAAGTCGATCAGGTCGAGTCCAAAACATCCCTTTCGCAAAATGGCCGGTCGTGTCATAAGGCTACCAATGTGCCGATAAACACTCACGGGAAAGGTAAAATCAGGGAACAGAGTCACTCCTCTTTTCAAAATGAGACTCGACTCCCGTCCTTGAGCTGAAGCATAGCTTCCATTGCTGGACGTCGCGGTTTACTGTGAAGGCGGACTCTGATCGCACTCTCAGGCGGGGGGCTTCGGACTCCCGCCGTCGGAGGGGGACACTGGCCAAAGGGGAGCGCTCGATTCCTGCCGCGTCTGACAGGGAACGACATCTAGTCCCCATCTGCAACTCTAGCGGTGACATTGGGAAGGAGGGGGGGGGGGGGGGCATCGCCCCCAGCGTAAGAGGCGGCGCTCTTTGAGGAGGTTCGAGGCGGTTTCCCCGTCTCGAAGCAAACCCTACCCAGAAGCCTGTGTTCGCCCGGGGGACACGGTAGCGGCGGGGGGATACCCGGCCGCCACCAGACTGAACCCCGTAAGCTGCCGCTCGCAAAGGGCGGGGGCGGACGCCCTGCGCCCAGCTCCAGGCGAGTTTCCGGGGTTTTCAATTCTGTGGCGGATCCCCAAGCCGATTCGCTTAATTATGCTCGCGAATGTAACGTAAATGCAACAGGTTTACTTTTAATTTAGATCAGTCACAATGAGTTTGAAGATATATGACGAGAGAAACATCCAAAACAATTGAAGAATATCCAAAACAATTAAAGCTCACCTGGACCAGAAATAATCCTTTTGAAATGTGGCAGATTATATTCACTTTTTGTTAACGTTCAGCAGAATATTTTGTCAGTGAGATATCAGCTAGGCCCGAGTATGGGGCAGATCACAACGAATTAGCAATGACTTTGCCTGTCGCAAAATTATAACAAGGGCCGAGATTGGGTAGTTTAAACTTCGGCATTACGCGATTCAGAAGACGTATTACTTTTAAAAACGTGTAACAGAGATACTGTTCTACAATATGCTATTCCCGTTCATGCCGAGAAATATGCCACTAACTTAAGTCACTTTACTTCACTGTTGTTTTCAAATGACATCAATTAATTTAAGGAAGCACTTTTGCTAAATTAGAGTAGAAACTGCACAGTACTTTAAAGGAAAAGCTGTTCGTCAGCGAGATGAAGCAAAAACCTTGCGAAGCAGAATGGACACAGCGTATCTGGCCTTTAAAGCTAACAAGTCGGTTTTAAAGGTGCAATTACTGTAAAAAAGAAATCGGGACAAAAGCAAACAGCAAGAAGATGACAACAAGGGTGTGGCAAAGTTTATTAGACAATCTGATTGAGCGTTCTCGAATATAGTGGCATGAGGAGGACGGGAAAAATTCCAAGTACTTTTTATCTTAAGAAATTGTTTCGATTGGTATATTTTCCAGTTCGGAACATTGCTCGGAGGCCCGTGCCACATATCGAAAAAGGAGGTCAAACAATTACAAAATGAGTAATATTTGTGTAACCATTTCCTAAAACACTTAAAAATATGCCGTGGCTGATGTAATTGTACCAGACTTAGCGTTTGCATGGAATGTTTACTTGACTTTGAGGCACAATTAACCGTACAAGAGCTGACTTACAGCAATACAGGACATAGAAAAGGCAGAATCATTGAATACAACGACTTTTTAGTCGATTTCTTCAATATTCTGGAAGAAATTGAGTTCGTTTTGTATCGAGCATATTTCATTGTGTCTTGCAAGGAGTAGCATTTCCGATGCTGATATAAAATTTTGATACCCAAAAGAGCCAACCGAAGCACTAACTGAAAAGATGACTCCCGCTGCCCCTACTGCACGTCGATACGATATTATGTCGACAGTTCTTTCCAGTAGTATATTTGCAGAGGATAGATCGGCGAGAATAGTCGCTTTGCGTGTGATGTGGCAACAGGAGTAAATCTACAAGGCAGTCGGGTCTGATTATGACAGCAGATTTAGAGGCAGCAGGACCGATAGTCTGGAAAGCCTGAAAAAAGCAATGCGCACGCGCAGAACAATTAGACTTGAGCACAGACGCTATCATGTAGGTTAATACAATGTACAACAAAGAGCAAATTGGTGAAATTGGTGATAACATTTACCCGCATCAAGGAGCAGAACAAGGTGATCCCGTTTCCGGTTGCTCATTCAGCATAGCTGTAGAAAATCTTGCAACTCAAATAGCAAAGCCCAACGAACTGAGTGGTATTCAAATTGGGACAAACGTAGAAGTCCGTATCAGTCAACATGAAGATGATATCGTGTTGCTTTTAGATAGGCCTGATCGTTCGCTGTGAGGAACCAGACCTGAGCTCGCCGATTTTTCCCTGGCAGGCTTGTCAATTGGAACAAAACATCATGCGTGCCACTTGGTTCGCTTATACCAAAGGACACTTTAGAGCACTTCGGAATGAGTCGGCGAAATTGCAATTGTAGGCTTTCACGGTAGAAGCAGTATTCATCAAACCACGTGAGCGATTCCAGAGAAAAGTTTCCGCTGTTAGAAAATGATCTCAATGAAAAAGACCACATTCCACAAACGTAAAGAGGAATAATAATGAAAGGGCTATGCCGCTCTCATAACTGGTGCACCCTTATATGGTGTTCCGAACACCTTATCTAGCGTGCATGACGAAAGTCACAAAAATATTTTGCAGCTTCTTATGAAGTGAGAGACCGGATCCGACTGAAAAAATGCAGTTTAATCAGCACCATGGCACCATGGCCTCCATGTAATTAGCTGGACAGCCTTTATGCACAGTTGGCAACGGTTATGGTTAGAGGAAATGCTCTACAGTTGGATATATTGAAACATGCATCAGCTATCAGGAATTAAGCTCACTTATAACTATCGGTATACTTTTGAATGGAAAAGTCTGCCGCAGACAACACAATTTCTTTGTTCATCAAATATGCTCGTCAGTGCGTCATTGTTTGATCACGTTATCGTACCTTGCACGACATTGATTGAGAGACAACTGACGGTCGTTATATCTGGAAGTCGTGTTCACGAACGCCAGATATGAATGACTCGACAACCGAACTTTTTCTTGGTCTTGATCCCCGCTTGGCCAACGGAATGGCAGGATTTGAATGACGTTTTAATAGAATAGCGTCATGGATGCCTGGGTGATCTTGAAATAGTTTACCCTAAATAGTCTGCACATCTTCGCGGGTGTGTAGATCAGAAACGTGACGGGTTCAGGTTTTTAAAAGCGCAGGGCTATGAACTGCACCGAATGGTCTTCAAACACGTCTATTTCAGTTCAAAACCTCATACAAATATGAAATACACTTTACAACATTTGACAAACTCAACAGGCACTTAGACCATCATGGTATATGTGGAGCTGGTAGACCCTGAGAGACATTGCACTCCACTTATATCGGAAGTCGCATCTTAAGAAAGTCTTTTGGAAGGATATCATACAGCTGCTTATCCATTATAACGCTGCGTACAAACCAAACCTTGAGAGTTAGGAAGAGTAACTATGTAGATCTCTTAGTACACAAAGCTCAAAACATGTGTTTTACCATTGGATAATTGCGGTCTGTGGTTTATTGGATGTCTTTTTAATGCAGAAAATGCCGGCATGGTTACACGGGAAGGAATATAACGACAGTATCGTATTGCAAGGACATCCATGTGCTGTGACGCTTTCAGACGTCGCTTACCTTAGAAGACAGAAAATGCAGCCCATGAGATCCCCTCCGAAAGGCGAGATATTCCATTTAGATTAAATTTATTTTTTGCATCAGCCGGATTTTGCTAGCTACTGTTACTCGCTACTTGTTGGGGTGCTGCAGACAAAATTAATAACACATGTAAGAAAACGAAAGACAATGGGTCCACAATACTGACTTTTGTGGATGACGCCTACTACAAGTGAAAGAATTAACAAAAAATGTGTATCTACGATCTTACATTACAAAGTTATTAAATTATCCAGGTAGTCTCACAAAGTTGTGAGAAGGATAATAACGACTCATGTAATTATATTTACTGTACATATTTTTAACACCAGTGACTGCACCCTTTGTGAAAGCGACGACGAAATATCTCATCTCAACGACAATACCTGTTTTGGTATTGTCCTGCCGTGCAAGTCTTTTTCAGACAAAAATAAAGACATTAACTCAGTATCAAGTAGTTTTCCGGTTAGATGTACAGTCACAGGTTACTACAGGACACAAAGCCGATTCAGGTCTTGCTCAGTGCCACAGAATAAGCGGTGATTTACAAAGCTCGCAATAAAGGTAAAACACCTGGAGTTCCTCAAGTGATTGATATATTGAGAACATAAATACGAACACGCGATTCACCCACCGATTACAATTTTTTACATTGAAAGCAGTGAGAGATATTCTGATGTGGACATAATGCAACTCTAGGCGGCGTCTCGAGTGTGCATTAACGGGTCTCTGTTTGACGTCACAAAACATTTGACAGCGTCTCGAATCGGTGGCAAACTCCTGGTCATGTTCCGTTGATCTCAAATATGTTACCGTGAATTTTTCAAATGCGTGCAAGATAGGGCACTCTCAACACGCCCTCGGGTGTAGGTCAAATTTACCCTACACCGAACGTTTTTCCAGAATGGTTTGCGAATGGCTGTAGACAATGGAAGAACAGATCGTTTGGTACTAAAAATTTAGATGTACCTTGTAAGGCCGCTGACCAACGGCAGGTCCAAGTCAGCCCATGGATATTGCGAAGGGAATTTCTAGGGAATCTTTCAATCTGACGCAACAACGGAGAGTTATAGACGAAGCCATACACCCCCGCAACGCTTTCTTAGGCAACACAATGATTGAATGAACAATTTCCGTTGACATCAGGTCAGTTTTAAAAGTAGGGCTTGCTGTATTGGGTAGTTTCTAGTGCTCATTTCAAAGTTGTTGATAACAGATAATGAATAACCACATATACATTTTCCATGGACTTGCCAAAGGTCAGGATAGGACAATGACCTAAGATGACCCAGGTCAACATCTCGTTTTTGGGAACATACTGCCTAGCGCTATTTTTGTCGCTTCTTCAAACGCAATACTCAAAGCAGTCTTGTATAATTTTGATCGTCATGACCTTCGAAAGGTCAAAAAGGGTCACTGACCTTAAATGAACATGGGACCTTTTGCTTAAAACAGACATCTAGGTTCTGGGACATTTTAGAGACCAGTCTTGAAATTGGCCTTATTTAACCCTATTTGACTCGAAAGTCATGATCTAGGAACTCCAAACATCGACCAAGGTGAGTCCAGGTACAGGCCAAAAGGCCCTGTAAATCTAGTGTCTCTATCTCTCTTATTTCGTGAGATCTTCGTGGGGGCAAATAGACCCCCACCCGAGCGAAGGGTATCCAACCGGCGGCCCGGGCGCGTGTTAATACGAAGGCGCCTGTAAAGAAGCAAAATATCATTTCACATCATCAATGTAGCTGTGACAATAAATAAGGTAAACAGCGTGTGCGAGCATTTACTTATAAAAACACTGCTACTCATCAGGGATGTGCAGATAACCAATGTGAGAGTGCCGATAGTGTAGTGGCTAGGTGGTGGCACGGCGGGAATACCCGGCCGCCACCGGGCCGAACCCCGCGAGGTACCGCTCGCATGTGAGTGCTGAGGGCACACAGGCTGACTTGCCGGTCCGGCCCCGGCCGGTTTGGACCTGACCCTGAGACCGGCGACCGGCGCCCGCTGCCAGGCGGGGCCGGTCCCTCCAAAAGGCCGGCGCACTGATAATTTCAACTAAGTGGTGGTGACTAAGTTTTTTACAGGCGCCTTCGTATTTAGAGTGCGTTATCTTGCACATATTTGAAAATTAGATGGAACATATTTGTGACCGCCGGAGCATAAACATGAATTTGCCGCCGATTCGAGAGGCTGTCGAATGTATTATGACGTCAGACAGAAACCTGACACTGCACACTCGAGACGCCGCCTAGAGTTGCATTATGTCTACATCAGAATCTCTCTCACTGTTTTTCATGTCAAGACCGTCGCGAAGACCGGCCACCCGACCTGCCCCTGGCCCCAGGTGGGCTCACCGGTCATTAGAAGCACGCCGCCCAGGCGTCGGAGCGGGCTCAGATCTCGCTGTTTCGGTCTCTCCTGCTCGCTCCTCATGACTGGGAACCGCGCCGCGCTGCATTTAAGTGCTTGTCGACGAGGTCCATGGTTCGGACCCTGCTGGGGAGGGGACACTGTGTATTGGAAGCCCGCGAGAGCCCTGTTCGTGGCATGGTGATTCGTGAGCAGTTGTCTTGGTTTTCGACGCACAGGCTCCCCGACCATTGAATTGGAATCCCCCCCCCCCCCACCCCTGTTGTACTGCTGCTGAATCGCCCCTCCCCCCCCTCACCCTCTGTGCCACAGAAGACAACCCGCACGCTCAAAGTGCTGCCGCGAAGCCACCGGGCGCGAGTCCGCGGGAGCCAGTGCCCTGACTCACGAGGGGCTGGCCTAGCACTTCCTCGGTGCGAGCTAGGGCAGCTGGAACATCAGCTCCACAGTTGCAGCAGCAGGCGGACACCACACCCGACGGCTTCCCTCGGCGCCTGTCGCTCAACTTGCTTGGCTCCTGGCCAGTGCTGTACGAAGGCGGCGCCTGACAAGCCGGCTACCCGCGTGGGGGGTCGACAAGAGGCACCCACATGTTGGCAAATCCGGTCCGAGATTGTTGGTTGCTGTAGGTGGTAGCCGAGACTGACCCGTAAGGCGGCCACCTCAGCACTCAGGAGCCCTTTATCGCTCCTGTGGAGCCCAACGGAGCCCGGCAACCCTAATGAAACTAAAAGCTTGGGCCGAAGGGTCGCTGATCGCTACTCTGATCGAAGTCAGAGCCCTTGCGGGGGGGGGGGGGGGGGTACGTTTAGCCTGCATGCTCCCCTCTGGACGGAAGGGGCGCTTTGCAAGCCTCTCCATCCCCCGGCGGGACCATTGGAGCACTCGATACCTCGCCCCACGCCCCACCCACCCACCACGGAAAAGTACCGCCTCACCCAGTCTTCGACCACTGCGGTTTACACGGGCCTCATTTGGACACCTCGGCTGGCAGGTGACCGCGTTAGTGATCCATGTCGTGCACCGACCAATCATTATCGACTACCCCGTGACATACGTTTCGCGGCAGAAGCAACCTTCACTGACCCTCGGAACTGTTTTCATTTCACGCAAAACTCTCACGAAAGGTTATTGGAGGTCAGCATACAGATTTCATGTACCATGAATATATAAGAAGGATTCTTGGTGCTTAAAATGCTTGTACAACACATCGTTGCGCCAAATTTATATATGACGTGCTGGCTGGGAACGGATCAGTCAGCGGCGGCAGTTGATGGCGGTTCTCGCTACGTTGAGTGCCAGTAATCCTACAAGTTTGACGGGCATGGTTTGGGTGCTGATCTTTCGGAGATAATTTATGTTTGTTAGATACACTATCGCGTACTAATGAGAAGCTTATGCAGCCGTAATCCAGGGCCCAGTCCCAATCCCAGGGATTGAGATTCGGGGAAGATGGTGAGCCGACGTCAGCCGTGCCTGCGGGATGACGCATGAAAAGCATTGATCTCCTTGTGACTCATCACACCAGGGATTCTAGCCCCGCTGGAAATCTGGAAGATTTCATCCGGTATTCATGAAGACAGAGGAAACATTCCTTAAATCTGCTCTTTATTACAACGCACTAGTTGTGGTATTTGATATGCCTGTATCACGCGGGCGCACACTGGTGTGTGCCCATTGTGCACCACAGTAAGAGCTGGAAGTGCGACCTCCCATAGTGACCGTATTAGAAGAAATAGGCTCAAGCGACGGTGTCCGTGGCGCCGAGCACACTCGAGTCGTGGCGACCTTGGCCCGGTGACAGTGGCGACGGCGCGGCGGAGGACCTGCCGGCTGCAGGAGCCCCCGACGGCACCCGGCATGTCGCTCTTCCAATTAGGGCGCCAGTTAAAGACCGCTGGGTCCACCTCGCCGCGTACGTGCAACGGTACACCCTCTGACAGGGCGACGCCGGCTCGGCGCAGCCTCTGGACGCGGCCGGCCGGCCGGCGCGCCGTGAGAGCTCGCGGAGCGGCGCGACGCCCGCCGCAGAGCGCGAGGCGGTGACGCGGGCTGGCGGCCGCCGGGCGGAGCGCGGCGCGCGGGCACGGCGCGGGCACGGCCGACAGACGTAGCGGCGATGTCGGCGCCGGTGGATGGGGCCGGGCGGCGCGGCTCCGACCAGCTGCAGCCGCACGCGGTGGAAGTGTACGTGACGGATGAGGGCAGCGGCGACGGCCGCCGCGGCCACCCGCGGCCCGGCGGCAAGCGCAACCCCTGGTGGACCGTGCTGAGCCTGGGCAGTGTGTCAGGTGAGTTGGTCGGCGGGGACGTCCGCCCCCATCTGAGCCCCACCGCAGCCCGCCCATTAGACCCCGGTGGACCGTGCCGAACCTGGGCAGTGTGTCAGGTGAGTTGGTCGGCGGTGACGTCCGCCCCACCCGAGGCCCACCGCAGCTCGACCGCACGAGCTGACTGCTGCGGTGACGTGACTCCCACGGCCGTTCTGCCGATGGTCTACGCGGTGCGTGGTTGGCCTTTCCCGAGCAAGGGACCACCGGACACTGAGGTTTCGGTGACACTTACAAATGGTGCTATGATGTCTCGTCCCCCGCCCCCGCTGCTTGGAGCTTTCTCAGACCATAGATCGTATTTTCTTTCTTGGTGTCGACACGCGCATAACGCATAACGTATGCGGCTACTCTCGCGACTGGCGTCTCAGCCCGCAAGGAAGACAAATGAATGATGCGGTTTAGGAAACGCATTAGACTGACTAGGCCCGTGCGCCCTGTAATCACCACAGTCGCCGCGTTGCTCACTGGTGTTATCGCTCGACTCCTCGATCACGTTTCTTGCATTCTCGTCGCCTGTTCCGCACATGTTTTGCTTGTTTCGTGTCTGAAATGTCGTAGCTACGCCACCTTCTCAAACTGGATGGGCCAAACAAGCTGCTGGCGTAAATTAGCAGGCCATTGAGAATTCGAAGGAACAAATGAGTCGGGCAATACACAACTCAACCGTGGATGAAATGCGATCTGTTTGACCTTTTAGGTGGCAGGACGCTGTTCACTCACCACAGGTTCTCGCCTCCGAAAGGTCGTTCATCACGAGCGTTCATGCCGTGCATTCACATGTTCGGAGAATAACTGAAGTCGTGTGTACAACTAAAGCGCTTGTTCGTTAACACCAACATGATTTAATCAGTCATCGTTTCGTAATGCTAGAGCGCAGGAGCGAGCGGCTTTGGATGAGACTGTCACATCTAAGAATGAGCCCCTTTAAATTTTTTCCTTTCCCGCTGTGAGTTTTCTTTGCTTAATGCATGAAAGTGTTCGCAAGAAGCTCTTTTTTTCTCGAGTTATGTAGATATGTGCAGTGTTTATGAGCTTGGCTGAGATGTTTTCGTCCGTTGTTGCCATTAATAGGCATGAGCTCTAAGCATTTATTTCATGCTTTTAGCAGGCCAAATAATAAAAATTTGAGCAAGAATGACACTGGATTGCACTCTTTCAGGCATGGCAACGGGGCAAAATAGTTATTGATGACGCATAAGCCATACTTGATATGGGTGCTATGCGTCACCATAACAATTCAAAGTAGACGTAAATTTGCTGCCGTTAATTTATTGACTCCTTAATCGTGCGTCACTGCTCATCTTTGGTTATTCGATTTTCCGAGCTGAGCCGACTCGAAAATTTTGACCAGTAATTTAACACAGAAGTCAACTGCTCCCTGACCACTTTACTACAGGCTTCTCTCCCAGCACCACAATAAGCGGGTTGAGACGCCTCCACAACTTCTAGGGACCTCAGTCGCGCTGCTGCGCAGTCGCCTGCCGCTGGCGCGCCCCACCGACCCGAAGGTCGCAGGCAGCGGATATCCGCCGGTTGGTGGGGGGGGGGGGGGGGGGCGTCGCTTCTGATAACGAAGCCTGTCCCGCTGTTGAGGCACGCGCCTCAACCCGTCTCAGCTCGAGGCTAGCGGCTGGCCCTGTGACCCTCCAAACCAGACGTCCCGTCCCCGCTCCAGGTTGGCGGCTGACCCTGCGACCCTCCAAGCCAGGCGTCCCATCCCCGCTCGGGGCTGGCGGCCTTCCCTGTGATCCTCCAAGCCAGGCGTCCCGTCCCTGCTGCACGTTGGCGGCTGGCCCTGCGATCCTCCAAGCCAGGCGTCCCATCCCCGCTCGGGGCTGGCGGCCTACCCTGTGACCCTCCAAACCAGGCGATCCGTCCCAGCTCGGGGCTAGCGGCTGGCTCTCTGACCCTCCAAACCAGGCGTCCCGTCACCGCTGCACGTTAGCGGCTGGCCCTGCGACCCTCCAAACTGGGGGTCCCGTCCCCGCTCCACGTTAGCGGCTGGCCCTGCGACCCTCCAAACTGGGGGTCCCGTCGCTGCTGCACGTTGGCGGCTGGCCTCATAGGGGAACCGTTATTAGCATGGCTGATTCATATCGCCATGAATAAGGCCTGCATTTGATAACGCTGATTTACCGTTGCAATAAATTGCGCGCAGTGTAGTCTTTGTAAAATATGGTGTATTTCTTCGCGAAATTTTATTTGCTCCCTCCCACTTGTTTCCCTTCCTTTGTTTTTAACAACGTATTTCGAGAGGTACGTTCTGTGTATTCTATGCGTTAAGCTATACATTGTTCCATACATTGCTTCCATATAATTCTCAGGGGGTTCCGATTGATTTTTTTACTGTGCTCTATGGATTGACATTCCCTGACTTTCCGAGAGCACGGAGATGCTTCTGCTTGCGTCTCATAAATTCATCGCGATTCCTTTGCGAAAGCTCCCATGCTTTAATCTCTAATCGTTTGTAACTTGCGCGCGCAGTTCAGAGACTGCAATAAGCCATGTGATTATTTTGATTATAAGTTGCAAAAACGACCTACTTATAAAGCTCTAATTTCATTTGATCTCTCTCAAGCATTCCTCATAAACCGCGGTTTTGGTTGTCGACTTTGTTCATATCTCGGAGCCGGGATGGTGTCAAACTGAGCGCCCTGTCCGTCGTTAAACAAATGACACGAAGTCTGACCGGCTGCCTCCCAGCGGGATGGCACGCCGCCGGCGGGCCTGGCGCCACAGGGATCGGGCGACGAGGTGGTGACGCGGCGCACGTGTCTCAACGCAGCACTGGGTCAGCGCCGAGTCCGCACTGCACCGAGGCCACTGGAAGAGTTACGTCACCGAGCCCAGACGCGGGACTGCCGACGGCTTTGTGCCGGGCTCGGGTCGTGGCGGTCCCCCGCTGGGCTGGAGGTCACGTCACCCCCATAAACTACCAATCAGATCCACTCGAACCTTCTACATACACGACGTGCAATTATGTCGCAACACGTGCCATTTCGGGATAATTTAGGACTAATTTCACGTAACGGCGGCGTAATCGTTGCAGATGCTATCGACGGTCAGACAGCTGGACATTGTCGCGTGACACATTGCCCTGGCCCGGTCCGTGGCCTTGCCGGATGACCGGACACTTGATGACGTGCAGGTGATCTGCTCAGGTCACCTACGTCACGCCATTACGAGTCCGCCCGCCCCCAGCCTGCCGTGCTGGAGGTCTGCGGCGTCGAGTGTCGACACCAGGTCAAGCCGCCCCACCTGGCTGCAGCCTCGTGTGCTCCTCCAATGCGCGGCGGGGGGCGCATCTCGCTCTGCCGGCACCAGTAGCGCCGCAGCCCTTGTCTCGTGTCGCGCTGGACGGAAGAACGAAGTCATATCCGCTCGTATGCCACATGTTTTAACGCCTTGCGATGAAATCTGGGTGGGCCACGTGATTTTCTGCGTGTTCATGAAGTGACAGGTGCTTATTTGTCCGGGGCAACGTCAAACGTTTGGAAAACAATTTTTCTCGGGTGAGATATTGGAGATGAATCGGGCGAAGGTAACGTCGGGAAATCTGGACATTAATCCAGACCATTTATTCACATTTGAATTGGACTTGGTCAACTTTTGCGGATTTTCGTGTAATGTGAATGTGGTCCTGCAATGTGCCTATTTTGTATTTTGTGCCTTGATATTTACCGCAGGGATAATAGTATACTGATGCACCTGGATGTGGTGTGGTTATGTTTTGATGCTTGCTTTTTACCAATGTACACGTTTAGGTCCCACCACAGAATGGTTTTTACATAACCTGTTACTAAAAGTTTGGAGACACGCATTTAATGTTCACTGACGAAGATTCCGGTGGCGACTTGATCAACGTCGCGTGGGTTGGCCGGCGCGCGCCCTGCAGCGGCGGAGCGTGTGACGCTGCATTAGGAGGTCACGCTCCAGCTGGGGTTAGCTGGCTGTGTGGCCGCGCAACAGTTCGTGGCGCAACAATGAGTAATTTTGTGCGTGGCGCGTAATTACTTCGGGCACAAAACATGGTGCGGAAGTAGTTACATGACATTTATTTGTACGCAAATCTTGGTAGGAGCCTAAGTCTTCGTCTAGCAAAGGCTCCTCGTAAATCTTCTAGCGCAAATACTCGTATCCGCAATATTTCGTGTACACAATTATTACAGGTACTCGTACACGCAGTTACTTGTCTGACATGTTTGCATACGAATTTCTTTGCTGCATTTTTTGTATCGCATTTTGTTGTGCATGCATGATTTGGCACCGCGTTTGGTCGCATAGGAGATTCTTCGCATTGCTTTTTTCCATACGCGATTCCTCGCGTTACGCCTTTTCGTACCTGGGATTATTCGTGTCGCATTTATTCGTATACCCGATTTTTGTCGCATCGCTTATCTTCATACACGCTGTTCTCCGCATCACATCTCATCGTATTGCATTCCTTTGTCAACAACTCTCTGATTCGTGTGCGTTGGCGGGTGTAATCCTTCGCGAGAACTATCTGACATTATCAGTGTAAACGTTGGCATTTCTTTATTCTCTCCGTTGTTTGGCTCTTCATTCCTCATAATGCTGCTCTCCAGTTGTCTCTGAGCTATAAAACGTGCATGTAGAAGGGTCCCATCACCGACCGTGTATGCGATGATGCTCAGTCTTAGTACAGGACCTTCTAGCTCCATACGATGGAAACGCATGAGGCTGGTGTTTGGCGCGGCTCTGTGCTGATTCCCATGCCTCTATCCCTTAGCGCCGGTGGTAAACATGAGATAATGGTTTCCAATCCTGTAAGACAGTCCAAAAATGACGTTAGCTATTCTGCATAGGTCAAGGCAGGTGCCTCGGGACCATAGACATGTTATCTTTAATCTAGATACTATTTCAAAATACTGTTGGTGGTGATCTACCAACGCCGATGTTTTACCTTGGGTCTGTAGGAGAGATATGCATGAATTCCAGGAAGCGTCCCTTCCTCTCAGAACTCAGTACTCCGCGCGGAGCAATGTTCCGTGAGTTTGGGGAGGGATGTATGCCCATATGCCTCTTCCTTCAATAAATCCGTCCCACCCTCCTGGTCTCATAAAATGCTTGCAGTGGTGAGCAAAGCTGGTTGTGGTGCACTGGTCAATGTAAAGAACTGAGAGACTTAGCTGAAGGAGTCCAAGTGCGCACAAGTCGTGTAGCGCAAGTCAGCGCGCAAGCCGCGTGTGGTTTTCAACTTCGCAGAGGCGCGCGCGTGCCGTGCGCCGCGACTCCGAATTTGAGAATCGCACGTGGTTTACGCACTAGCTTGCATCTTACCTGACTGAAACGCTTCGGACGTCTTCAGCCAAAACTGACAAATTTAAATTAAAGAAATGCGATGAATTCAGGGCGCGAAAAATTACGATACGAATATTGACGCGTATGAAGAGGCAGGTATGCGGAATTACGTCTGCCAGGAAATAGTGGTGCGAAGAGATGCGTGTACCAATAAATGCGATATAAGGCATTGCGTACGAGAAGGAATGTGGTACAAGGGTATAAAGAATTCCGTGCACCCAACAATGCATTACGCGGAGAATGAGTTGCAACGAATCACAAATAGCTTTGCGGATACAAGGTCTTACGTTTTTAAAATCTGTCCGAACAAAGTTTTGTGCTCGCGAAGATTTGCATGCGAAGAAATGCGTTACAAAAGTATACGATACAATAATGTGCAGATGACATCTTGTGCACGAATTCTATGAAATTGTTATGTGGGGTTTTCTCCTGGAAGTGACAGGCGGCTCCGCGTGGGAGGTACGTGCGCGCGGGGCCGTGCGCCGTCAGCGGCGCGGCGCAGCGCGGCGCGGCGCCGTCTGGCTGGAGTTAGCCGGATCAGGCGGCGGTGTGTATGCCACGGCACGGCCCGCATCTCGGCGAAGCGGGGCGCCCGAGAGAGTCGGCTCGGCGATCCGGCTGCTGAGGTGTGCGGTCCATACCTCAGCCCGAGAGAGTCGGCTCGGCGATCCGGCTGCTGAGGTGTGCGGGTCCATACCTCAGCCCGAGAGAGTCGACTCGGCGATCCGGCTGCTGAGGTGTGCGGTCCATACCTCAGCCCGAGAGAGTCGGCTCGGCGATCCGGCTGCTGAGGTGTGCGGTCCATGCCTCAGCCCGAGAGAGTCGGCTCGGCGATCCGGCTGCTGAGGTGTGCGGTCCATACCTCAGCCCGAGAGAGTCGGCTCGGCGATCCGACTGCTGAGGTGTGCGGTCCATACCTCAGCCCGAGAGAGTCGGCTCGGCGATCCGGCTGCTGAGGTGTGCGGTCCATGCCTCAGCCCGAGAGAGTCGACTCGGAGAGACTGGAGTTTTGTAGCAAAGGAATGGGCTGCCTCAGTTTGCTATTGAAATGGGCCATGCTCAAGAAGTAAAAGTTTGAGCTAATCGCTTTCGTCTTATTTACGGTGGCTGCGATGTGCTGTTGCTGGCTCAGGAGCCCTGCTATTAGTGACCGTTTGTCATCGACTACTGGTTAGTGGACGGCAAACACAAGCAAGCAAGCGCAGTTACGCATCGACAGCCAAGAACGAGCACTCCAATGGAAGGGGAGGGGCAGAGTGTAGCCAAGCGGTGCGGAGCAGAAACTGGGTCATGCCAGATCGTCGCAGAACCGTAGTAAATTGCACACCTATTCACACGCAAGTCCACCTTGAGCTGCTCAACCGGTCAAGCAGAACCCACAGCGGTAAACCGACGACGAACGTTTTAGGTTGATGTCTTCCTATTCACATAATTCATTCGTGCACCTCCGCTGCTGAACTGCCGTGGTTTCACAAGGTTATTCGCTCGAGGTCATTTTGCACGAATAGCTGGGGCAATACGTTCTGCCTTCTGGTGGGCCAGGACTACTGCCGGCATGCTGGTTGTGCCATGGAGCACATGTCTGTCTTTCACAAAATTGCGTTGCGTGCGAGGATGTCTGGGCCTGATGCGCCAAGTCGTGCGATGCGTGGGCCCGTGGCAACACTGGTACGCAAGTGTGTCTTCCGGGCTGTGGTCGTTAACTGTTCTAATGTCTGACGTGTAGCTTGTTTTCCGAGGCAGCCGCATCTTTTGTGAGGTACCGGGGCTGAGACTCCACAAAAGATGCTGCTGAGGCTGACACCCCACAAAAGACGCAGATGAGACAATGGCTATTTATTATTTTTCGTACGCATTTTGGAACTAGTTGATGAATTAAAGTTTCAGTGAACGTCTGCATGTGCAGGTATTCATATGCATGCTTACAGGAATGTGGTAGATCTTGCAAACAAATTGGTTGCCCATTTTGAAAAAAATGCCGACCATGCTTTCTTACTGTCCTCCGTCCCAAGTCCATCCAACCATCTCCATCCACTCTCTTCTCAGCGTATGCGTAGAGAGTGTTTTATATTATTTTGTACCGTTAATTAGAGATCCCCCGTTCGCATGTTTGTATTGCGATACTACTCCGCCATCTTTCTTGTGTGCTGGGGGTCACCCACCAGCAAGACGGTGCACCGCTCAGGTGACCTCTCTGCCGACCGCCATCCACTGCGCCGCGGGGGCAGAACGAGCGGGTGGGCGATGTCTGCTGCGGATGCGGCGAGACGCAACACGAGGCACTGGCGCTGACTCAATGCTCACACTGTCCGCCTGCCACCGCCTCAAGACCGAGTCAGCTCTGATGGAGAGGCTGCCGCATGCAACCGCGCCGCCGCCGCCCGAGCCTAGCGACCTGCCGTCTGGCTGCCGTCTGCCCGAGCTAACGACTGCTATCAGACGCGGCATTGTACTGGCGCAGGCGTGACTGCCACGATGGCAAGCGTTGGGAGAAGTACGATGGCCACCCAGCGCCGTCGACCGGGTCCGTGTAGTCAGCTCAGTCAACTAACGCGCCATCGCTGCCTTGATGCCGCTGCTGATAACCAGAGCCGCTGGTGACGTGGACAATGGGCCTGGACTGGTTTCAGTAATTCTCTGTTCAGAATCCATGCCAGCATGACACGCCGCAGATGGAGGAGCAATGAAGCCCATTCGGCCCGGACGTCTGAGTGGCAATGGGACCGCTGACGTCCTCGTGGCTGGCGTCTTTTTCAGCTGATCAGTTCCATGCCGTTGGACTCGAGCCGTCGCTGAGCCTCCTCCACCGAACGCAAGCTTTGATAGATCGTAACCGGTCGTCCGGTAGTGCGAGGGGAAGTTCGGCTCGGCTCGGCTCGGCTCGGGTCTACTTTACACAAAAAATCGTCTGCCTTTTGTGCACGTTGCCTTTTTCCGCCTGCTTCTGTGAATGGTACTTCACTGATGGGTCAGATCCTGAGCGGCCGCGCCGGAGGTGATCCCGTGGTGCCGATCCTGGCTGGCGGCTGACCCGGGCCCAAGTGCCAGCTGGACCCGCCCGTTTGGAGATGGTCGCCCCGTCACGAGAGAAACCGCTCTGTAAATACTGCTTTCGACGGGCCCCTTAAGCAGCCGGTGCGATGAATGGCGTCATATACTAAAGCGCTCCTATTCAATGTTGCGCCAATGACACGGGACTATTTGCACGGCTCGGCGTACGGCACCGGCGAACGTGCCAGGTGCTGGCCGCGCCTGCAATGTCACGGACGTGCTGTCCCCGCCGCGGCTGCGGGGAGAGTCGAGAGTCGGCGGCTGGCCGATGGGACGCCCCGCCGGGCCGCCGCGCTTTGTCCGGCCGTGACGCAAGGCGCGCGCGCCGCCGTCCTGTCCTGACGTCATATTCGCGGCCGGTCGCCAGCACGCTGGGGGAGCGGCCGGCCGGCTGACCGCCCTGCCCAGCCGGTCCGCCGGCATTACGCCCGGTAATGGTCGCCTGCCGGCGGGAGGGCCGTGATGAGCGCATCAGCCGCAGCACGGCTAAATCCTGCCGGCGATATTAATAACACGGTGCGCGCGGTGAAACACCGCTCTGATTAAGGCCTGATTGTGTGATCGGCTCATTATGATCGAGTGGTGGCCGACGCCTCGCCGCGGCCGATTAACGGCGCGTCGGAGAAAATCGAGTGGGTGCTGTGTGCCTCAGTCCATTTCGGGGGAGCCACTCGGCTGCCCGCTGCATGACTGGCTCTGAGACGCAGAGGCGTAGAGTGCAAAGGTCAGCGGTTAAGTCACGTATTCCAGCCTGGCACATGCGTGGAAGTGCCACAAATGAGCCCGGTTTCTTCGGGTGCGCTCAGCCTAACGAAAGACAAGTCCTTCAGCCCGTTCAAACCAGTGAAAATGTGCCGGTGCTGCCCAAGCCGGGTTGTGACACCATTCAGTCCCAGCGGTGTTATGGGTTGTTGCTGCGGACGTGGTGTCACTAGTGGCAGAGTTTGCCCGTGCCACCGAGCCCCAGGCAGTGTGCAGGCGCAGTATGTGCAGGCGCGGGCACAGACGATGTGAAGGGTCATGCCCGTCCGACCCGACTATTTACCTGCGTCGTAAAGAAGTCAAACTACGACATGAATGACGCTGATGGCCCGGCTCATGGGTCTGCGGACGTGGTTCCCACATTCATTCTGTGTCGCAACCTCCATCGTAAGGTCAGGGCGAATCTCGTTTGTACCGCCGCCTACTCCCTGCCCGCATCATGCGTATCCTGCCATGATTTCGGGGCGTTGTGGCACGTTCGCTCGTTCCATGAATGGGACCAGCCCTGGCGTGTATGCGCCACGGCTTATTCTCCGTTCGCAGCTACGTGCGTTATCTAGCTGTGTCCACAGCGATGCGCGATCGGCGGTGATGTCCGGCGACTATGATATGCCCTCGGCTTTTACTTCACCGACCGCTGTCAACAGCTCAGTCTCACGACGTTAGCAGGCTGGCAGCTTAAGGCGCGTTAATTTCTACCTGACGCAGATGGCCTCGAGGTTTCTGCCATATCCGGCTCCCAACCAGGCACGCGCGTCGCGCCGCCACGCGACGCCACCCTGTCGGTCGCGCCCCGCTGCTGCCACCTGTTGGCATGCATTGCAACTTCGGCGACGTGTCGCGCCGGTGGGCGGGTGCGGGCCGGCGTCGCCACTAATTATGACATGGCTGTCGACACACAGTTTCAATCGACCCCCCGCCGACGCGGGTCTGGCAGGGGCCGGTCGGCCCGCCACCGGCCTGCGGCCGAAGACATCTGAATAACAAAAGCCGACGGGCCAAGTTGGTATTCCGGCCGGTTTCGAAACCGAACGCCCTAATGGACCTTCTCTCGAAACTCAGTAACTATCCGTTTTGGTCGGACTTAATGAACGTGAAAAGCCGCCCACCGCGACGTGCTTATTAATACACGTACATTATATTGGATGACGGTGTCGGGCGGATGGGCCCTGCACCTGGAGCACGCGCTCCGGTGAGCGCGAGCTTGGCCTGCACCTGGAGCGCGCGCCCCAGTGAGCGCGAGCTTGGCCTGCACCTGGAGCTTGGCGCCCCAATGAGCGCGAGCTTGGCCTGCACCTGGAGCGCGCGCCCCAGTGAGCGCGAGCTTGGCCTGCACCTGGAGCTTGGCGCCCCAATGAGCGCGAGCTTGGCCTGCACCTGGAGCTCGGCGCCCCAGTGAGCGCGAGCTTGGCCTGCACCTGGAGCTCGGCGCCCCGGTGAGCGCGAGCTTGGCCTGCACCTGGAGCACGCTCCCCAGTGAGTGCGAGCTTGGCCTGCACCTGGAGCTCGGCACTCCGGTTGGCGCAAGCTCCACCGCGGCCGGGCAGCGGCAGCGCCGTCCGGCACATTTGTATGCACACACAGAATATATTCATTCGTGTGCGCTTGAGGGCACGTGCTAATTTTCGTCGGAGAAAAGCGGCGAAGAGAGCTGTCAGCGGGTAGCCGGGCCTGGACCACACGCGCGGAGAGGAGGCACCTTGACCGTATAACTGCGGAGGTCAGCATCGTGTGAGGTCGCGAAAGATTGCTGCAGCTTTTGCACCATGCAAGTGAGACGCTGGGCTATGACACATATGCACGTTATGTAAATTTGAGCTGTGATGCAGCGAGTTTGACTTCAAGGATTGTGGCATTTGTCTGCTTCATTCTCGCTCGCCTTTTTGAGGTATTGTACGCCAAAATGACCAGATTTTGACGGTTCAGCACAAGTGAAACTGGCGCATTGAAGAGAAAGTCTGCTTGGCTGAAAATCACCTGGCTTTGCTATGATACCGGATGTGGGAGACCCATGCTAGCAGCCTGTAGATCAGTGTTAGTGATCACGCGGTGCTAGCGGTGCGCCTTGATCGGATGACGTCGGTTTACTGCCAGCCAACTGGCTGTCGCCGCCAGATGCAGTCGTGTGGCAAATATCAGCTCTGAGGCACTTTGACGAGTTTAAAGTCTCTCCAGTCTTTGGCGATGTAACTATGTTTTGTCACAGACCGGCGCAATCGATGCGTGATATATTGAAAGCAGAAAACTATGATTTTCCGGGCGTCGTCCGTAGCGACATAGGCCCCGTTCTCCTGTGTAGCCATCCGTTTAACTGACGCCACCACTCGGTTCCGCTCCCTTCACCAGGCAGTCTCTCAGCGGGCTTGGCGAGACAGCAGTGGGAGTTTCGCACCGCACGCCGCCGAATCATCAGCAGTGTTTTGCGCAACGCCTGCGCCAGCGTTGGTTGGCACCTCCATCCCGGAGAAACGCCGGATGGGGCGCGTCGCAACGTGGGAGGTTAGCGTGTGCTGGCGCGCACACCGCGATCGCTGGCCGACGGCGTCCGGTGCGCGGTCCGCGTCCGGCTGCCGGCACTGTTTAGACAGCCACCCGTATTACCGTCTGACCTGTACTCAGACCGGAGTTAGGCCTCGCTGTAGACTGGGCGTGCCCGTCTGTCTGGGACGGCCGCAGGAGGGTGAGTCTGGCCGCCAGCCGAGGTCGAGCTGGCCAACGCCGGCGCTGACGCTCCTCAGACGCCGCGCCGTCAGACCTCGTCAGACGCCGTGCGAACAATGGAGAGGGTATGGGGCATGGCTCCCGACGACAGAGCGCCGCCGCCGTGGGTGGCGCCCAGAATAGTATCCAGCCGAAGTGGGCGGAAATAGGCAGCGGCCGACTTACCTTGACGCCGAACACACGTTTCGGCGTCGGCGCAGGCTGCCAACGCGGCCGGAAAGACCGCCGCCTCCTCCTGCTGGTGACCGGGCCGCCTCTTCGCGCGCCAGATTTAGCCCCAAAAGGTGGTCCGGGTTTCCTGTTTACCGGTGGCATTTTGGCCGCCGGTGTTTGTGAATTCGGTGTCAGGTGAGTGACGTGTGGGGTGCGATATTGATCGAGTTCACCTGCCGTCGCCATTTCACCGAGTTATGCGGGGCCCGCGTCCGACGGCTGCCGGTAAACGACCACCCGGCTCCTGTTTTAAGTGGCGGAGCGGCACAAAGTTAGGAGATGAGTTGGCACGAGGGCGGTATGAATAGCGAGACGTGGCGCATGGCTGCTGGCATCCAGACCAAACACCGACCTACCTTGGTCATTAGGCATCAGAATCCTTAACTCAGCCAAATTGCGAACATATCGTAATAGCGCACTCGATTGAACAACACGAACGAGAATGAACAAACGGCAGGCAGATCCTGCCCCAAATCGCCGCAGGGCTCGGTACACACACCGCGGCGCGCCACCGTGCCACCAGGTGGTGGCCTATCCCGGACGCTGCGAACGACTGATGTCCACCCGAGCCAGCCGTCACGGCTCGGAGCCCGTCCACCCGGCGGGCCCGGGATGGCGCTCCGTTCTTGGCGAGGAGTGGCGGACGATATCCAGCCGTGACCTCTCACCCCGCTGCCGCTATCCCACCGTGACCTCTCACCCCGCTGCCGCTATCCCACCGTGACCTTCCATCCCACCACCACCACCATCAAACCGAGCCGTTTCATTCCACCGGTACTATTCCGTCGTGACCTCACGCTCCACCGTCACTATCCCACCGTGGCCTCCCATCCCAGCACTACCATTCCACTGTGACCTGCTGCCCAAACGCCGCCAAACCATCGTGACCTCCCTCCCAAACGTCACCATCCCATCTTGATCTTCCATCCCGCCGCCACCATCTCACCGCGACCTCCCATACCGCTGCCACTATCCCACCGTGACCTGCCATGACCCAACCCACCGTCCCAGGGGCCAGGCAACGAGCCGGCACGGCGGCCAGCACCGCACCAGCGGCCCCCCCCCCCCGCTGGAGGCAGCGACCCCCCTGCTGGAGGCAGCGGCCCCCCGACTCCGCCAGCCGATGTTTGTTTATCGTCTAATCGTGCCGGTGAATGAACACGCTCGTGTGTTTGAGGTGTGCTGGGCGGTCTCGCTCGCACCTGGGCGCGGCACTGACCGAGTGGCGCGGCTCAGTCAGTGGCGGCGCGGCGCGGTCAGTGGCGGCGCGCTGGCCGCCGAGACGAGGCGCAGCCGGCGGCGCGCTCCGGGGGTCCCTGGCCGGCCGTGCGCGACTCCGGCGGCCCCGCGGTGCAGGCACACCCTCCCAGCGCGTGCCCGAAGAGCTCGAATGAGCGTGGTCGTCTGTTGACTGGCAGTGAAGCGTGCCTGTCGTCTGCGGTGGCGTCCCCCTGGAGACAAAGTGAGGACGCCGAGTGGCGATGGTCGCGGCTAGCGCGAGATGACGGCAGGTGGCGGAGTGACGCAGACATGTGAATTGTTCGCTGTCCCCCACGCGAGTCGTGACTTGCGCAGTCTTTGACGTCACAGGCCAAACCACGGGATATCGGGTGCGGACAGCGCTGTGTCGCGCTCTCGCGTGCCCCTGAGGCCGTCGGATGGGGCCGCGACGACGGGGACGGAGGCTAAATCGCGGACAGCGCTGTGTCCGGGAGGCCGTCGGATGGGGCCGCGACAGAGGCTAAATCTGGTGTAAAGTAAGCACGGCGGGCTGTCAGCTGAGCCAGGGTGCGCAATGACGTCACGCACTTGTCCGAGGCACGGGCTGTGATGTTAACGGTGTTTTCTGGGTTTGTTGTGATATCATACAGCGGCACCAGCCCGACCACTGACTGGCTGAAAATGCTGGAAGGCTGCCGGATCAAACACTAGGATCTGATTGGTGGCGGTGGTATTTTGGAACCGGAATGCTGTAAAATGTCATCTGCTGTTACATCAAAAAGAAGCCGCTGGAAATATTGGAATGGAAGAGAATTAAAACACTTTTTAAACTTAAAACTAAAGAAACTTCGAAGCTAAGAGAATTACCTAGACATTCAGCTACAGCCGTTAGAGTTGTCCGACTTTCCACAGCATTCGTATTACATTTGGCATGCACTCATGCCGAAATACAACGCCGTTGCAATGCCGGACAGTGGTTTAGATACAAATGATGTGGTAAAGCTGCAGATAGATAGGCCATGTCAGGCGACAGCGAAAGCAGGGCAGGTCATCATTACATGTCATTGAACGTGAGGGGATGTGACGTACACGACTGGGGGCGCCGCCTCACCAGTGTGCCTGTGCTGGCGTGCCTGGCTGGGGACGCCGCCTCAGCGGGGTGCCTGTGCCGGTGTGCCTGGCTGGGGGCGCCGCCTCGGCGGTGTGCCTGTACCGGTGTGCCTGGCTGGGGGCGCCGCCCCACCCGCGGCGGTACTCCAGGCTGCGGTGTGCCTGGCTGGGGGCGCCGCCCCACCCGCGGCGGTACTCCAGGCTGCGGTGAGCCTGGCTGGGGGCGCCGCCTCACCCGCGGCGGTACGCCAGGCTGCGGTGAGCCTGGCTGGGGGCGCCGCCCCACCCGCGGCGGTACTCCAGGCTGCGGTGTGCCTGGCTGGGGGCGCCGCCCCACCCGCGGCCGTGCGTCAGCGTGTGGCGTGCCTGGCTGGGGCGCCGCCCCACCTGCGGCGGTACGTCAGGGGAGCGCTGCAGCCGCCCGTCTGCGGCAGACAGGCGTCAGTGAGGCCTGGCACCGTCTGGGGTGAGCCGCCGCTCAGCGCGTCCCCGTCAGGCGGTGGCGGCGCCGGCGCGCTCGTACCGCGGCCGTCTCGCTCGAGTGGAGCCGGCCGCTCTCAGATGGAGTCCCTCGCTGATCTCCTGACCCCGCAACGCTATCAGAGCCATGGCCGGTATGTCATGGCTGCTGGCAAACAATGGTCTGCTAACACTGGGCTGGAGTCGCAGCTCCGAATATGTTTGTATTCTGCCAGTACAAATTTTCTGGCAGAAATAGAGGTTTCGGCGTGCGGTAAAAATACTGAACCTAAAAAAGTACATGCTCATTATTCGTCCGCGATATTCTAAGGTGAGTAAGAGAGTCAACCGCTGTCTTGTGCAAACCATCATTCTTGTCCATAAACACCACGCAAGAGTGAGTCTCATTTCAGCTGACGCTGCCCCCTCTGACGTTCTAAATCTTTCATCGTACTGCGCTTGCCTGGTCGCCATGCTATACTTGTGTTCATCCCCTGTGAACTGGTCCGCACTGACTGTTCCCAAACCGCCGAACTGAAGGCAGACAACACTGTTATGCCCTTGTTCTGCAATGCCATGCGCTGATCAAGTCTGACCCGTGTCAGCCTTTCACGGCTTATGATGGCTGTGATGGCTGTGTTGGCCTTTGCTGATTGCCTCTGACCTGTTCTGATGCATAACGATCTTAGCTAACCTGTATTGACCTGTGTTTACCTGTACTTTCCCTTGGTTACAGTCCTGTGCTGACCCTTGATTCACTCTGTTGGCCTATGATGACTTGACCCGTCACCTCTTGCTGAAATCATTTAACCCTTGTTGACCCGTGTCCGGCGTGACCCGAACCGCGTCAGCCTGCACTGGCTCGTGCCGAGATGTGATGACGCATGCTGACCCGTTCTGTGCCGGCGGCAGTGATGGCGCGGTCGCTGCGCCACCAGACGTCCGGCTGGCTGGAGATGTCGCGCCGACGGCAGATGAGCCACCGGCACTCGCCGCTGAACCCGCCGCAGCCGACGGCCGCCGACCAGCAGCTCTTCCAGGCCATCGACAAGCGCAGCCTCGAGCTGGTGACGACCAGCCTCGACCGCGGAGCCAACGTCAACGCCGTCAACGGCTTCTTCGGCGAGTCGGCGCTGCACCAGGCGGCGCGCGTCAAATGGCGACAGGGCGTGGAGCTGCTACTCGGACGCGGCGCCGACGCCAGCATCGAGAACAAGTTCTTCCAGACGCCGCTGCACTTCACGGCGGTGGCCGGCTGCGCCGAGTGCCTGAGCGTGCTGCTGGCGCGGCGGCGCAGCGCCGTGTTCGTGCAGGACATGCGCGGCTACTCGCCGCTGCACGACGCCGCGCTGGGCCACGAAGTGCGCTGCGTGCGCCAGCTGCTGGAGGCCGGCGCCGAGGTCAACTTACCCGACAACCAGGGCGAGACACCGCTGCACAAGTGCGCCAAGGCCGGCTCCATACCGAACGCGGTGGCGCTGCTGAACGGCGGTGCCGACCTCAAGGCCAAGAACTCGGAGGGCGAGACGGCGCTGGCGATGATGCTGAGGAACATCCCGAACGCGCTCGACAGCATCCTCGACCACTGCCTGGTGCCGAACAAGCTGCCGAAGAACAACAAGAACTTCGAGATCACCGTCAACTTCAAGCCGCTGATCCGCGCCGACGCCATGTGCCACACGGACATGCTCCGGAACTTCATTCGGATCGGCGAGTCGGACGTTCTCATCCACCCCGTGTGCCAGGCGTTCCTGGCGCTCAAGTGGCATCGCGTGGTCAAACTCTTCGTGTTAAAACTGCTGTTCTACATGGTGTTTGTGGTTGTGAGTACGTTCTTCATCCTCAATAAGTTCGTGTGGGAGAAAGAAAACCGGGTGATCCACCCGGCGGCGAACGCGAGTGCCAACAACGTCAGTGAGGGCACGCAGTCCCCAGGTGCATCTGGCGACAGTGATAAGGAACGAACTTCTACGTTCACGGCCAAAATCATGGAGTGGGAAGCGGGCTTTTACTGGACGTCCGTGACCATGGTTGCGATTCTGGTGGTGCACGAGGTCCTCAACATCATCTCGTCCGCGTCCAACTACTTCACCAATGCCGTGTCTTGTTTCAACTGGTTGTTGTTCCTCATGTTCTTTGCCGTCAGCGCCAAGGGTGGCGGTGCCTGGCAGACACACATGGCGGCTTTCTACGTGCTCTTCCTCTGGTCCAAAACCATGCACATGGTCGGACAGTTCCCCAGCTGCGGCATCTACGTGAGCATGTTCATACGTGTCGCCAATGTGTTCTGCAAGATATTCTTCGTCTACTTCAGTCTTCTCGTGGCGTTCTCCATCAGCTTCCACCTGGCCTTCCGCACTGAGGGAGCGTTTTCCGATCCGTTCAACTCGTTCATGAAGACGCTGACCCTGATGCTAGGAGAGGTGGACTATGAGGCTCTCTTCCTGGACAAGACCCAGCCTCCGCTGCGCGGCACGAGTCACATCATATTCTTCCTGTTCCTCGTCCTCGTTTCCATCATCCTGTCCAACCTGCTCGTGGCGCTGGCCGTCAACGACGTGCAGGGCCTTCGCCAGGGCGCCCACCTAGAGCGCCTCAAAAAGCAGTCACAACTCATATACAACACCGAACTGATGACGGCCTTCATGAAGTCGCTGTGCAGTTGCAAGTGGCTGCAGGTCGCCACACAACCCGTGCTGGACTCGATCCATTTGGACGTGCTCTCCAAGCGCGTGTTCCTCCTTCCCAACCATCCGCAGAAGTCGCACCACTTGCAGATCCTTGACTACAAGACCAAAAGCATCCGCGAGCACAAGATCAGCAAGGAGATGTTGGAGCGGATCTGGCGCGCGCTGCAGAACCAGGAGGGTCGCGAGGCGGGCTCCGGCGGCGGCTCCTGGGGCGGACGCCCGACGGCGCCGGCCGCCCCTGGTCGTCGCAACACCTCCCTCCGGTCTCCCGAGACCGACGGCATGCTGCGGATGCACCGCGGCCGCGAGGTCGCCGCGGCGCGCGCCGTCTCTTTCGAGGACATCAAGGACCTGCTGAGCAACATGGAGGCGCGGCTGTCGGCGCAGCTGCAGCGCCAGCTGGATGAGTTTCGCCGGGATGTGGGCGGGCGCAGCGGCCCCTGGCCTGAGGCCAAGGAGGGCGGCGGCTCGCAGCCTCTCCCCGGAGAGGCCGGCGACGAGCGAGAGCCGCAGGAGCAGCCCTGCTGATGACACCTGCGCCCTCTGTTATGGGGTGACCGCACTGGTCAGGCGAACATGAGCGTGGTGCAGTGGGGTCGTGCGGCGAAATGCTAGTCTACCGTCCCGGCGGAGCCACGCCGTCCACGTGACTCCTCGCCCCAGCAGTGAACGCGTCCGTTTGTTTTAGGTGTTCTGACAATCGTTCATGGCAGTGGACTGGCGGTCAGGGTTGTGACGAGAGGAGGAGACAGAAGGATTGGGCATTAGCACGCTTCGGACTGGTGCGTTGCAATCCCATTTCCCAGTGTAAACGATCTCGCTTTGGAGTCGTTAATGACGTGTAATCACGTGCCCGTGCCTTGCGAAGCATTCTAGCTGTGAGACGGTGCCTATCGCTCTGCTTCTGGAGCCTCCGAACTCGTTTTCGAACAAATATAGGCCGGCAGGGGCTGAGGGAGTAGGGCCGGCGCCCTGTTGCGGTCCGGCGCTCGGTGGCGGCTTTTCAACAGAAACGCTGCTGTGGGTCTCGCTGAAAAGTCTCGCCTGCGTCCCACGTGAAGTGAAGAAATGCATGCTAGTCTGTGGTCTGCGTATTTATTGAAGTGCATAAATGTTTCCGTGTCTTCACCTGGTTCTCTGACGGAACAAAGCCCGTGAGCGAAGGCTATGAAGTGCACCAGTTGCGAATGATGGAGGTGCAGTTGCGATAGTGATCACCGGTGCTGCTGTCTGGCGTCGCTGCTCGAAGTCGGGGAGCGCGTCGCCATGTTCGCGTCGCCGGGGCAGGAGGAGGAGGGGGGAGGGAGGAGACGGCCGGATTTCCTGCCTGTCTAGTGAGGCGGCGGGCAGGATCTCCGCCTGTGCGGCGGCCATACTCAGACAGAGGACAGCTGTCACCTCCGCTCTGCAGCCGGCCAGCGCGGCTCCAGCGACCGCAGGACGCGATAGGGCCCCGAGTCAGCCAGCCCACGGTCATCGGCGCTGACGCATAGCGGCCGGCCTCGGCACCGCAGACCAGCGGCCGTGTACGCCACGCAGCTGCTGATAAGCGGCGAACCAAAGTCTGGTAGGAAATGAGACAAGCAGGGGTTACCATAGAAGCTTTGTCAGCTGTCCAAACTCGTCAGCTATTTTGAGCTGTGCAGCTGCGCATCATGCAGGCCGTCGGTTTTAATCCTGCAGTTTTAGGAAATATTCGGCATTCTCGTGAACCCTTGCGTGGTGTTGAAATAGTAGCCTTGTGAAAGCGTCGTGATATGATGCCTTGCTACCTATGGGTGTCCTGTTCTCGTGGCTGGGTGTCCACTTGGACGTACTGCATGTAAGCATGCAACCAGACCTTGGCATGCACACGCAGTGAACAATGCCGACTGCGCGTGCCGGACAGCCATTATTTATACATGACTGCAACATGAAACCACCGTGGCGCTCCACAAAATGCGACAATTCTAACGCGTGCTAACCTGCATTCAGACCTGAACTTTTCAACTGACCTCGATTCCAACCCGATACCAGGGTCGGTTCCCGCAAAAAACAAAACAAAGCCACAAATCGTGGCCGGCTACGTAGAAGACTACTGCATACACTCATGCGTGCTGTATGTTTCTTTTTACCATACGTTTGCTCTAAGCACTGCAATATTTTTACCAAACTGTCTGCAGATTGGGCCCAGTGGAAGACATGCAGCAATGCGTACTAGCACTGTGTCGCGGCATTCAATCTGCGTATGCGTTAGCATTACGGTCCAGTAACACTACCGCATACACGGACACACACACACACACACACACACACACACACACACACACACACACACACACACACACACACACACACACACACACACACACACACACATACACGCGCGCGGGCGCATTGACATACACACGCATAATTTACTTAATATATACATAGTTATTTTTCAGAACTGATTGCTGCTGTAGGACATGGTGAAAACTGCGATAGTCACTAGAAACAAGCCAAAAAATAATTATTCAGATGTGTAACGCAAAACGGATACTGATATCCTCTTGCGCAGGCTGGAAAATGAAACATGGCTACGCTCTGTAGCATCCGTCATCAGAAGAAACCTTCTACTATTCAGCTGTATTATGCAGTTTATCTGACTTCTGACATTCGGTGATGCGTTCGGACGAATGCATCACTTGCTAAGTTGACCTGAATATTCGACATCGCCTTCCAAAGATTTTCTCTGTAGAAGCTTAGTGCTAACCTCTGTCTTGATACGCTCTGAACACAAACCTGACATCGGCATTCTGCTCGGAGCTTACGGTCAGGCTGTGCCAGTATTACAGTGCATTCAGTAATCCGTGGGCAAAGGTTTTGGGCATACTTATTTCTCAGATGTTGGATTGCAACCCTTGCAGAATGACGCATTCTGCAACCTTGGCATGTGGTGCACTGCGGTGCGTATTATGCTCGTTGCTGCACCGGTGCAGGGGAGAGGACGTTTGAAGTCGCATGGCCCGCCGCGAGCTCTCAAACTCTGCCACAGAACATGGGGGTGAGCGTTTTAGCGGCATTCGCAGTTGCAGGAGCCCAGTGAAAGTCAGGCTGGAAATGGTGTCAATGAATGGCCAACCACTGGTGCTTTAGTCAGACTGAACAAAGTGTCGACGCATGGCTCCGCACCGGTGCTTCTAAAAATGTCATGTAACGGCGGTCGTTGGTAACGGGCGTGGGCTGCCTGATCACGCAGTCAGGACTTTAACGGACACGCTGCCTACTCAATTTCCAGAGCGGCTGTCATCATTGGTGATCCACTCACGGATGTTGGCTTTAATGGGATAATAATTCCCATTGGAGTCCTAACCACGAAAATTATGTCGCCTCCAGATGGAACAAAACATAATTGCGCTACAATTAGACGCACTCCATCTCCGGTTTGTTACGTTTGTACCGTCATCGGCGGTTTGTATACCGGGGGCGGTTACCATTCGGCTGCGTTGCGAAAGCCGGCTTAGAATGGATGCGGTGCGGCAGGCGTAATTTTCAAGAGGGTGGATTAGAAGGATTGATATTAGAGATAACTCCCAACTTGGAATTTTTCGAGAGTAAACCTGGAGCTCGCGCCAGGGTATTGCCTCAGCGCAGGGGCTGAAGCGCGCCCAACGGACATCTGAGGCCGCGCATCGGCAGCAGGCCGACGATACGGCGATTTACAAATTCTGCAAGAAAATTGTCTGCGTGACTCAATATGTGAGAGATTTCTGGACCGGAACAGGCACAGACAGGCCTCAAGAAAAAGATATACGTCCCCGAGCCAGTTGCGCCAAAGAAGCGGGAAAGGGTGAATGCACGCTAAAAGACGTAAAATGGATGTTCGTTAAAAGACAGGGGATTACTTACACGACCTACATCAGCCATGGTTAGATGTACTTCAAGATTCATCAAGGCTCCAGAGGTTTTCGCGTCAGCAACATGGAGCAGTTTCAGCTCGCCCTGGACGGCGTCCGCGGCGAGACCGGGCGGTCAGTTCCAGGCGTCCGCGGCGAGACCGGACGCCCAGTTCCGGGCCCGCCCTCGGGCATGGACAGGGGCGCCTCGACGGCGGGGACGCGGTCGACGCTCCTGGCAAAGACGGACGAAGTGCCGTTGGTGCCGCTGTCAGATTTTGGAATCGCAGTGTCACTTCCGTCATAATTTGTACCACTGCCAAGATCCCTAGATTATACAGCACTAAACGTGATTTGTGTTCGAAACCTGCACTCAACGCATCAAAATTGTCGACAGGACACTGATGACCGCTGATGCCATGAATCGTGCTGACGTACGCTGAACACGAATAATCCGGTCATTATATTTTTTATTGACCTTGAACAGTACATGACCAATGACGACACGGTGTTTGCGTGGCGTTTGTACGGCGTTATGAATACCCGGGGTGACCTTGAAGTAGTCTGCACGACACAGTGTGCACAAGTCTGCGGGCACCAAGTTAAAAAACACGGGATTTTTAAGCCATTAAAAAACATGCCTGTAAACTGTATTAAATGATTATCCAAATGGCCATCTCGGTTCAAAACTCAGTACAAATGTGGGACGCCCTCTTAAAGCTACGTGGGCGTCTTTTTTGTTTATCTGTTGCGGCCACGCACCGCGCTTTTGACCAAACGAAGGGCGTACCAAAGATTCCCATGACAGGAAACAAAATCAAAAGTATTTATGCATTCGACGCTAGGAATAAGTGAATTACGTAAGAGAAGGCCCCGACCACCGCCGGCTCGCGAGCCAGCCGAGCGCTTGTGTCTCACTCACACGCGCTCACCTTTTGTGCTCCCAATGGAGAGCAGGGGAGCAGATTACGAAGCATAGGCACTGATACGCATACACGTGCGCATAGTCACACCCATGCACACGCACACGCACACACACATACGCTCACACAACACACACACGCACACGGACACAGACAGCTGGTGTACTTGTCCCGAAGCCCAGTTACCTCCAGTGTTTCCTACACGGCTGGCGCGATGGACGAATACACAAACAACCAAAGTAGCCTAAGGATGTTAGAATTGGCTTGCTGCCCCAAAGGGGCATGCACCCGTCTCAGTTTATTGAAAAGATCACATCAGTTTGTTTGGGCTTGTGACCTTCGTAATAACCTGCTATCCGACCACGTTACGTGCACTCTATATGCAGTACATATATGCATTATATGTCAGATTGAATCGCAATACTACCTCGCTCTGAAAAATGTCATGATTCCTAACTGTCAGGAGTACCCCTTATGTTACACTTAATGCCACGCGATAACTTCAAAGGCCAAAGCAGGATGCATCGGCCATCGAGAGCGTATTGGAATCTCGATTTACCTCAAACTCTCGATTTACCTCACACTACAATGCGAAAGTGATTCACGCCTCACTGACAGAGCAGGCGCCGCCACTCATACGTGGCGTATCCCGCCGTTTCCTTGACATCGGAATCAGATCCCTGGATGCCCTTTGTGATGAATATTGAATATGCTCCTCCGCGCCGTTCCCATCCATCACGCCAGTTCAGATGTAAATGCATGCCGACTGTGGGTCAGGGCATGAACTCGTCCTTTGCCCCGAGGTGCGAGGCGACGGCGAACCACCAGCCGTCCGCCGGCCGGCGCGCGTGGCGGGCGAAGGTCATGGCAAGGTCAGCGGTGGCGGCCGGGGGGCGATTTTCGAATCCAGTCGCAAATAAGCCGTCAATTAGCGATGATTCCCTCCGTCGGTCTGGATCTTCTTCAATCTTAGTGATCTCACTGCGTCTGTCATAGATGAACAATGTGGAACATTTTGGTGAAGCATAGGGCCTAAACTGAGTGATATCTAATCTATGGTTTACGTCACCGTCAACCTAGGCTCTCAAGGCTTTTTCACGCATCCTCTTTAACTGGCTTGCAAACGTCAGTTTTCTTGTTATCCCCTTCGAGACGTCGCAAGCTCCACATAGCAAAGCTGCTCCGATCGTTAAATTAATTCTTCGTCGTTGTTTTCACAGTTCTCGGTCATTACGTCACTTCACGCACTACGTTAGGTAGATGCCAATCATGACGTCGATATCCTTGTCTCAACGGTTGCTAGCGCGCCTTAGGAAGGCCACTGTTCGTCGTGTGCTTAGTCCGGCGCATGAAGATCTTAACATACTGGGGTGTTCACTCAAGCTTTGATCGATCACCATGCATGTCTCAACAAATGTCATGATGAGTCGCCTCGGAGTACACTCTCCTCCTCGACGTTATTCCTTGGCCTGGAAAGTGCTATTGTAGCTAAAAACTGACGGTCCTAGAGTTCCTTTATTCCAGGATTCCGAACCATCGTAATTCATTACGCTGCATTCTTTTTCCTCCAACCCTCAGCGCTATTCATCGTCCCTCTCAGTATCCGCCCTATTTTTAGTTTCTGTACAAATTTGATGCGAACCGTTTGAATGGATGGATTTCTGGGATCAGCGCTCACGCTAGGCAGTGCATGCTGTGTGAGCCCTGACCCCCACCATCCGGTCACGCAAATCCAGGCAACGGCAAAATTTAGTGGCGAAAGCTTAACGTACCGCAATGCCTGGTACGGTCCGTCCTGCCCTCTGACGTCGACTGACTTTTAGCGCGACCGCTGCCACCGGCCGCAGGCCATACCTGTCAAGGCCAAATAGCGAGCACCTAAAACGACTCGAACCCACCCCGCCACGGGTGGGTGGATCGGAAGGCATGCGCCTTTGACGTAGGCTCATAGGCCGGAAGGCCTATGACGTCATAAGGCCTGCCTTTTGCAGCCTTGGGTTCCGACAGCTCCCTGGGAGACCTTCAACAATTTCATCGTCCCTTGTTTATCAAAGAAATCCCATTGTACGTCAGTGAGTGGCCACTTTGCTGTCTTCAGCCGTACATGACAGATATGTTCACATCGACATATTTTGGGGTCCCCGATGCTTCCAGAGAAACGCTGACATGAAGGCCACGTCACAGCATCTGAGGCACTGGGGGTTACTATATCGATATGAGCAAAACCGGCCTTCAGCTCCTAGTTTTTCGTCATTTTGACCTGGTTTTCATGAGGAGTTAACGACCTTCAATATGTCAGAAGGTTAACAAACGTTATAGAGCAGACATTGGTGATGTACAAAGCACTCGACGTTTCAAGCTGTGCTTTTAGTGGTCATGAGTGATCAGAAAAGGATTGCTCCACATTTGCATAGGGGTTTGAACTGAAATAGCCATCCTGAGGATCATTCGATGCAGCTCGCAGCCCTGCCCTGCTTTAGACCTAAAACACTCTGGTTTCTGAACTGCGCGTCCGCGTAGATATGCAGGCTATTTCATGCAAACTTTCAAGATCACTCAGGCCTGCATGACGTCATAGACACGTCATTCAACTCATGCCACTCCATTGGCCAAGTGGCGTTCCGTGCCACGAAGAAAACAATAGTCGAGTCGTGCACATCTGGCGTCTGTGAGCACGACTTCCAGATATAACGGGCTTTATTTGGCTCTGAAACAATGCTGCGCGGACTTTAACAGCTTCAGTCACGAATCACTGCAGCTTACCGATACAAAATCAATAACAAAGCAATAGAAAGGGCCCAAAAACGAGCACATAACGATATTTAGTTCAGTAACACCTCCATCAGCACCCGGCAACCTATCGGGAGATTTAAGTGCCACAAGTGAGTGCTAGGTGGCAATTTCGCACGGGCAGTTTGGCAGCACCTCAACGTCATACAAATGTTTCGTGACACAATCAAACAATGACGTATTGAGAAGCATTTCACTAAACAGAAAACTGTTGTAGTCTAGAACAGTTTTTCCACTTACAAATACACCAGTGACTACAAGTGAGCTAGTGTCATCTCACCTGATGCTTGTTTCAATATCTTCAAATGAGGAACATTCTCTTTGAGCTTATCTAGGACTATCGAGGGCCCCAAAATATTTCGAATTCCGTATGTTGCTATAGTGTACTAAAGGCGGCTAGAGATGGCGTTGAGTGATGCCGATCTATGTTATATGCCAACTAATGTTTGCTGTTAACCAGTGTCCAACGACAATTTTGTCGTTGAACCAGTACCTGCTGGAATATCAAATGTCGGTAACTCAGCATAGGAACTCTGCAATCATGACACCGAAAACACAGGGATTTAGGTCTTTCTTGCTTATAATAAATCATAATAAGTGCATCTTCCGCAGCACAGTTCTGCGACACACGGCGTCTTGCCGTTCCCCGTTTGAGTCCCCACACGCGCGCCGCTGGCGGTCCAACCTCAACGCGCCCGTCGCCAGCGGAGGCCTGGGAGGCGTCTCACCGCGCCTCACCCTCCAGCGCCAGCACCGGCCTCCGCACGTGGAGCTGTTTGTGGCAGCCGTCGCCGCCCGGCAGACGCGGCCCCGGCCAGCCCACAAAAAGGCCGCTCCGGCGTATTTGCCTTGGAGCGTGGTGTGCGGGACCGCCTGTGGTTGGTAACCCGGCTCCGAGCTCCGGACCGACCCAGACCACGTGACGCGCAGACGGGCAGAAGACAGCCAGGGCGTGTCAGTGCTGCAACCAACTCTAGAGAACAAAATGGCGGGTGACACCTTGGTTATATTGTATCACCTGGTAATCATATAAGTCGGAAACATTTAATTTTTACATTAGACTTAAAAACTTTCAACATTGCCGCGCTGTATGAAAGTGTTGTCCCACGGCGGTGAGTTGGCCCATCTTCGTCGCCATCAGTGGCTCTCAGAGATATTGTCAAGCCCCATGGAACGCATATTTCGTCATCCACTCAGTGAAAATGGAAAGTGAAAGCCAAAAACGTGATCTGTCATCTCTGGAGTGTGGAGAAAACAATGTATTGTTTTCCTCTCAATTCAGCCGACTCAATTTATCGATCACTGCCGCCCCTGCAATGTCGTTGATGCTCTAGCATCATTTACAACTGGGACGTTTTCACGTGCTTGTGACTGTCGTTTGACAACTCTGATAATTCGAGAACCGTCGTTGGCGGACCTCAGCAACCTCATCTGTTTTGAAGTGGAGGATGAGAGAGAGGCTTATTATACTTTGGTCCAGATCGGACCACCGTGCGTGTTGCGGCACGAACAAACTTTCCAGATACGACCAGCACTGGCGACGGTGGGCTCCACGTCATTTGAAAGTTATCTGCGCAGCGGATAATATCGACTGCCGCGCGCCAAGCGATCGCGCATCTGCCAGTTGCGAGGATACAGAAAGAGTGAAAACCGGAATATAACGACGCAGGAACTACCAATGCAGCTTGAGCGATGGTTTCAAGTTGAGTAACCTACAGGACTGTCCATCTGCGGCGTTACGTAATTATATTATAACGAATGATATGAGGTGGACCAGCAACAACGTGTGTGCGTCCAAACGGTAAGAAAACAGCGTCCTATGCCGTCCTGGCTTTTTGGACTTGTCGGAAAAGTAATACCTATGCGATATCGCTCGCCAGTTCGAAAAAGTGTTCATGGGGTGTATTTGTTTGAATCAGACAGTGTAAGCTAGTAATCGGTGGTACCAAGTTTTCTTTAAGTGACGTACCGAAAACGTTTTATCTTTTCAGTGAGAGATGAGACTCACGTGCCTTCTTTGCGGGGTGACGGTTATCAAACGTCGAAATCAGCGAAGTCTGCAAAGTTTGTATGGAATTGAACATAATATATTTGTAAGATAATATAAGTATTGAATCGAAACTGGATAATTTTACCAGCATGTGACCAGGCTTCAGTTATGCATACATCATGCTAGGAAGTCGCTGCGTTCGGAAATCATCAATGGTCCATATAGTTTTCCCCCATACCGACCAAGAGGTTATCGATTTCATTTTATCATGCCCTGGCTTCGTTTATAAGATACCATATAATGATGCAGTTTCGGTTTGGATGGTATTATTTTCAAAAACAAACGAGGTTTTACATGAAGCCCTTTGAAAGATAAGATTTTGGATAACCGATAATCACCAAATTATTGCAAGTGCGACTCAACGACTATATCAACATATGGCCAGGTCCAGTTGCATATCATGCTAGAGTTCGGAGGAGATAGCAAGGGGCAGCATTTAGCGATAACATGCATCCATTAATGACAGCTCGTATCAATACCCTTTTATCACGCCTTGGCTTCGTTGAAAAAAATACTATAGGTATAGATGATGGCGTAGTATTATTTCGGATGGTGTCATTTAAAAGCATCATATGCTTATATGAAACCAAATGACAGATTAGATTTGCAGTAACCGATAGCTCCCAAAGCATAAAAAGTGTTAATCTGTTATAATGCAAGCATGTGACCAAACCCAAGTGGTACATCATGCTAGGGCTTCAAGGAACTCGAAGGGATCGACACTTTATCGCTCGCGTCGAACCTTCAAATATCTGAATCTCATACCAACTTCGCCGACATGGTTTTTCCGAGATCCTGACTCTTGTTTATATTACTGGATGTGGATGAGTGTAGTTGGTTCAAGGAATCTGCCAGTTAGTGTTAGAATAACGGGAGTTTCTGCCGACTCCCGTGACTAGTAAGGAATCTGTCTGTAATTAACGACGGCGTAGAGCGCGGAGTTAGCTGATTCAGCAGAGCCCGATGCTGCGACTGACGAGAGCCAGTTGTGGGATCTGGCGCAGGCTCTAGACTGGCACCGGAGGACTTAGCCGCACCCAAAGCTAGCTTTACCGGCATGAAGCAAGTAAAAAGGCCCGTGCGGGTATCGACTTTAAAAATGTAGTGCGCCATTAAGGGGCCTTTTCGGGTCAGAAGTATTATGCGCGAGCGCGTAATGTGTATGTATGGCGCACACACGCATACACACACGCACGCACGCATACATTTTGCATACAGCGGACCCATCCGATTTATCGGGCCCGGTGGTCAGGAGGCTGGGCTCCGGCGGCTTTTGCTCCAACGGACCTAGAGTCACATGCGCTCGGGGAATTTACCTCTGGCTAAAGGGCAGGCAAAAAGCTACGTTGAGTCGGCTTATGCCGTCGCAAAGCAAGGGGAAAAAGTGCTGCGTCATATGAAACTGGCTCATTTTGTCCGGAAACAAACGCAAGTAAAACACACGACAACGAGTTGACGTGTTTGTTCATTCAAGACATACACGCGCAATACAATACACCAGCGCGAGGCCGTGCGCTCGGGGTGGGTTGCCGGAGCGAGACGTCTAGTTAAAGGCCGACCACGTCCGTGAACTCACCGCCGCGGGCGCTGGTTGGCAATGCGGCGGCAGGGCGGTCAGTCACTTCCCGGCTGCTGCCATCCCCTTGGTAGGAGCCGGCTGAGGGAAAGCCTACCAAAGTCAGGCTTGAACCAAACACCTCCAATCTATGTTGGTGTGGCTTGTGGGCATGGGCGTCACTTTTTCAATAGGTGGAGAGGTCAGCCGATAAAGTTGACCAAACCTACCCCAAAACCTGATTTATCCCTGGCCTCAGGCAATGCAATTTTGGTTCCGATGTCAAGGCTTGCATTCAAAATCTCGGTCAGTAAAACATTGTTTATTAAAGAGTGATTTTCCATTTCCATGCCACGTGAAACTGCAGCTTTTTTTTAGAAGGTTAGCATTGGTAACATCACGGAAAACATCTTAGTGAGGCGGCCCGATTTGAACACTAGAAATAGGTCTCATTTCTTGTTCAGAGAAGGCGGTCCGAGCTGCAAAAGCACAATTCTACGCAAAATGGTGTGCCTGACGCATGCATGCTGGAGAAGTGTAGACGAGATATATTTCCCACGCAGGGGCTGCGGAAAATGCTGCACGTGCGCTATCAGAAAGTGCCTACACCTTAAAGTGAAACTGAGGCTGCACGACCTCCACAAAATGTCAATAGCTGAAAGGACAGAGTAGGCAAAGCCTGGTGACTGGACGGGTAACCAGGATGGTCGTCTTTCTGAATAGCGCGACCAGCGCTTTGGCATGAGTTTGATGGTGATATAAGCAAGAAAGACCTTGCGCTCGTAATGTTTCGGCATTATGAGTTAGGAGTTCCCTGAAAGCACCCGACCTTCAGTTTGTGAGAAGGTTCTGGTTAAACGACGTTATCGAGAAAGCAATAGCCGTATTTGGAAAATTCGATTATTCAAAGCTGTGTTCATGACCAGGCCTCTTCCCAAAAATCAAGCAGTAACACGCTAACATTTTTCACTCTGTAGCACACGACACGAACTGTATCGATTTCACTCCTCGACACGCTGTTTGTGATGCAATCAGGGGAAAGACGTAACTTCGAACTGGTCTTTAAACCCGTGGCCGCTACCATATGCATTATAATTCGGCGCACTCCATGATCACTAAAAAAACGGACCTTATACCCCAAATGCGGAGGGCGTTGCGCGCTTGTGCGTCCTCTAGCCCGCAGTCGTAAGAGCGTCGTCGTGCCCTCTTTTCCGTCAGACCGCGTGCCGGTAGCCATGAATGAGGTCCGCCGCTCGCGCAGCACCTTCTCGATTTGTAGCCCCCAGGGACACGCCTCGCCTCGCACCCAATTTATGGTATGTATGAATATGGACGCGCCTAAATGTTCACGGGTAAAAAATACAGGTAGACACGTCAAGCTAAAAAGACCGAGAACATGCCATGTATTTTATGATCCCACAAAATTGTGCGCGCCCGCGGCGCACTTTTCGCTCGTTCGTCACACATGTATCAATCGGCTGGGAGAAAATGCGCAGGGAGGGGCGTAGTATACTAAAACAATTGTGGCTGTAACCTCTGCCCATGAATATTGTATGAAAGCAAAACGAATCGCAACGTCCGTGCCGATTTTATGATCACATTGGAAAGGGACGTTTTCGGGAAGCGTACACACCACCAGGTTAACTCATGGCAGCCTGATCGCCTAGTACACGGCAATGGAGCACGGTGCAACAGCTACCAACCTTAAAGTAAAAATTTTAGCAACAGGCAAGACCATGCACATTTGAGGGCATAAAAATTGTTGCACAGCGTAATCTTTTCCCAGAGGCGGAACATGCAAACGTCGTCCTCGGGGCTTTGGCGCCCATACGCTTAGCTTTTCAGCGGCTTGGCATGCCTTTCGAGCGACGTCGTATAATGGCGTACATTAAAAACCAGGATGGCAGCGCAGCGTGTGTGGCGCACGCGGGAGCTCACCCGGACGCCGGCGCAGTGTGTGTCTGCCGCGCGCGGGAGCTCACCCGGACGCCGACGCAGTGCGTCTGCCGCCCGCAGGAGCTCACCTGGACGGCGGCGCAGTGTCTGCCGCGCGCGGGAGCTCACCCGGATGGCGGCGCAGTGTGTGTGGCGCGCGCGGGAGCTCACCCGGACGCCGGCGCAGTGTGTGTGTGTGGCGCGCGCGGGATCTCACCCGGATGGCGGCGCAGTGTCCGTGGCGCGCGCGGGAGCTCACCCGGACGCTGGCGCAGTGCTCGGGCCTGCCGACCACGCTGAATCCCACTACTTACAGCTCAGAAATCCAGCAAAACTTCAGGAACATAAAACACGCCTACCCGAACACGCACTTGTATTTCATGTTTGTGGACCCGCGTATATAAATAGATGGCATATCAGACGAGTAAACGACACGGAGATTACGTGGCAGAACCGTCGTCACATCGGGCTAGCCGTGGTACACAGGGCGGCCGCCGGGGACCGGGCCCGGGCCTCAACGGTCACCAACGATCCGGATCTCGCCGGTCACCAACAATCCGGATCTCGCCGGTCACCAACGATCGGATATCGACGGCCAGAAACGATCCGGATATCATCTGTCACCAACGATCCGCATCTCGGTGGTCAGCGACGGCCCGGATCTCGGCGGTTACTGACGATCCGGATCTCTGGTGCCGAACAAGACGCGCCAGGCGCGACATACCACTGCCGCTACTAAAACAATCGGCACGAAACTACTGGCAAGTACAGGAATCAGTGCCCAGTGGTTCTGCTCTAGCTGTATCGTCGCGACGGGCACGACTTGTTCAACCGAACAAGCCTTTGCGTAAAACGGAATCACATGGACAGGCATGCGGAGTAGCGCCGGGGCCCTGGCCTCCCTATTGCACTCACCAGTCACCACCATCTGCGAAATATCAGTCTCGGCGGGGGGGGGGGGGGGCAGCGCAGCACCCGCCCCATAAGTACGAACACCGAGCGGCCAACTCTAGCGACGACTAGCTCTGCAGCGCGGACAAAGCGCGGTGCCGCGTCCCCGAGATCCCGGACGGAGGCGGTCACCGGCCGCGTGCGGCCGCTCCGGCGCCTCGCACGACCCGGCCGGCCGGACATCGAGGCCGGCGCCGCCGCACACGGGCGCCGACGCTGACGACGACACAACGGTCGCGGCTCTCCGGCGCCGGCTGGAGGCAAGAGCCAAGCTCACCGCAACGGGGTCGGGCGCCGACGCTGACGACACGACGGTCGCGGCTCTCCGGCGCCGGCCGGAGGCAAGAGCCAAGCTCACCACAACGGGGTCGGGCGCCGACGCTGACGACGACACGACGGTCGCGGCTCTCCGGCGCCGGCCGGAGGCAAGAGCGAAGCTCGCCACAACGCGATTCGACATCGCGGACGCCGACGCTGACTGACCGGTGCTACCCTGGTGCCGTCCGCGAGAGCGTGCTGGCCGCTGATAGCCTCTACCCTCGCCCGGACAGTCTCAAAAGCATGGCGACGTCGGCAGCGTCCGTGCGGGCTGCAGGCGTCAGCACAGCGCACCATACGCCCGATCGCAGTCCCAGTCCCCATGCCGGCCAGTTCTGTCTCACGCTGGCTCCACCCAGCCTCGAGCAGCAACACACGCCACGCCGGGTTTAAGTGTACCTCACTCACGGCCCGACCTAATTCTGCTACGTTGGGAGTCATTGTCGCACAACGGAATCAGCGGCAGCCGCCGCACGGGCTGGGGTCAGCAAAAATCGTCAAATGCGTGATACAATCGGCAAAACTCAACACCATGGCGGAAACCAATCACCAGAGCCATCACATATGATAAAACAAGCCTCCACGGCTTGCTTGGTTCCTCTCGTCTGAAAGAACACATTCGTCCACGAGTAAAACAGGGTGCATAACCCGACCGACCACCCAATATAACACCGGCCCCCACAGCAGTCATCCGCCGCGCAGACGTCGGCCTCCCGTGCTCAAGCGCCCCACTGCCGCTCCGGTCTCAATGGCCACGAGAGAGAGAGAGGGGAGCGGGCGGGACCGTTCCCCTCCAGGGGTATCACGCGCACGCATGAAGCCCCCATGCCGGTGGCGCTAGTGGCCGGCTCAGACGTCGGCCCAACTGACCGCGCGCGTTTTGTGACTACAACCGGAGCCGAACCGCGCCGAGCAACCTGACCTGGCGTGGCGGGTCGGGCGAGGGCGGCACGGCTGGTCCCCGGCGCCGCGCCGGGTCCGCGGGAGGAGCGCCGCCCGCCCGGCGCCTGCAGCCGCCGTGCTCACGCCCTCGCCCGCGGCATGTCCACCACACCGCAGCGGGCGGCCCCGGGGCGCTGCCGCTAGCGGAATGCATCCTGAGCTATCACAGAGAAAACTGGCGCCGGCGCGAGGCGCGACTCGCGCGCCGCGCCCGGCCATCACGGAGCACTTCGATGACCTGGGTGCATGACTTGGTTCCTTCGAGCGCCGCCGCGGAGCGCCGTCCCCACACAGAGTCCGACCGACGCGACATGTCCGGCCGACGTCTGTGCCGCGGACCGGAGGGGCCGGTCCGTTCCGGAACAGAGCAGCGGGACCGCTCCCCCGGCAGCGTGGACGGACCGGACAGCGCCCGCCGATCGAGGCACCCCGCTCCGCCGGCCGCGCTACATCTTCTTGCCGTTCTTGGGCGGCCGGAGCAGACCGTTGCGCTTCCGGCGCTTGTTGTTGTTGGGCGGGCGGCGCCGGCCGCCGGCCTCGAACAGCGGCTCGCTCTCTGAGTCCGACTCGGAGGCCATCATGCTGCTCGCAGAATGGCCGTCTGTAACGGACGGGCGGACGACGGTGAGTTCCGCGGCGACGGTGAAATACCCGGACGGGCTGGCGTCTGACCTGGCGTCGAGGTCGTAAGTAGCATAAGGAACGGCGGAAAGGCAAGTGAGCGAAGGGCAGCAGAGGAGACGACAGGGATCGTAGGGGTCGGGGAGGGGGGGGGGGGGGGGGGCAGGTGAGCAGCAAAGCGGACGTCGGAGTAGGCGCCGGCGTGTCCACAGGCTTCGTCGCCAATCACACCAGGACGCAAACGGCAGTTCGCACGCATCGACCGCTGACAAACAAAGCCAAGGAGCAGCACTTCACCCTAGCACCGCACTTACTACACGATTCCACCACACGCCCACGTCCTTCCCTTTGCACGCGTGTTTGTCAGTGCGACAGATAGCTCAGACGAGTCGGCAGGTGACCTACTCTTGGGCAGCATTTCGAGGTTCTCCGGGTCGCCAACCAGCGCGTAGCGAGGGCGGCGGGCGCGCGTGCCGCTACCCAGCCACCGCCGCAGCACGCAGACGGCCGCCCAGCCGGCCGCCGCCACCGCCACCGCCAGCGAGAACGACACGATGATGACGTACAGCACGCTCCAGTCTGCCGGCAGGGGACGCCTCGGTCGGAGACGGCGGTGCACACGCGGCCCGCGCACCGGTGGCGAGCAGGGCGTCGCGCGCGCTGGCCGGGCCGCCGCCACGTGGGGACGCGGGGCGACGGCCACAGCCGCACGCCCGGCGGTGCACCAGTGCCGGCACTGTTCGCAAGGAGACTCACACAGGCGTGTGACGCGGCATCAACAGGGCAGACCGCCAGCATGCACGTACGCTTGTTCGATATAACGACGAGCAAGCACGAGGCGTGCACAGCGACACTCGGTAGGTATCTGAGGCCACCTGCCGGCGTCCCGGGACACACAGGACACGACCGAAACGGCTGCCAACGTCTCGGGACACGCATACACGACCGAAACGGCCACCGGCGTCCCGGACACGCAGGACACGACCGAAACGGCCACCAACGTCTCGGGACACGCAGGACGCGACCGAAGCGGCCACCAACGTCCCGTGCGCCTGCTGGGTTTGGCGGATAAACACCGATGTCGCAAAAAGCCCGTCGAAACCGCAGCCGAACCGCATAGTATGACACTACAGTGTGATTCTAATCATTTTAAAGACGAGCTCAATGTTTTCAATGCGGGTCCATGTTAAAAGTTACCACACTAAGCCGGAAACCGAGGTCCAGTCAGACATCTAAAAACAATCCACTGCCGAGTCGACCTTCCTCTTATTCAGCGGGCAGACTTGGTCGGGTTCGCCAACTTGCTTTATCACCTTCCTCATCCACCACGACTCTCTATTCAAACGAAGCCGTTTTCGCACATCATGCAGTCTTGTATCGTCAACGTTCATTGCCGCGTAATTAATGCCGAGCCATGCATCTACCGTGCCCCGGTCCACCGCCTCAGGCACCTGTGGCGTAACGTGACGATGGAAAAGGAGAAGATAGCGTGTCCGACACGATTAGACATACAATTAGGCCACCAGCCATCCGCCCGTGCCGGCCTCAGG
>NW_023596576.1:10468997-10508800 GCF_011947565.3 Pollicipes pollicipes
GCTCTTGCCTCCGGCCGGCGCCGGAGAGCCGCGACCGTCGTGTCGTCGTCAGCGTCGGCGCCCGACCCCGTTGTGGTGAGCTTGGCTCTTGCCTCGGCCGGCGCCGGAGAGCCGCGACCGTCGTGTCGTCAGCGTCGGCGCGCCCCCGACCCCGTTGCGGTGAGCTTCTCTTGCCTCCAGCCGGCGCCGGAGGCCGCGACCGTTGTGTCGTCGTAGCGTCGGCGCCCGTGTGCGGCGGCGCCGGCCTCGATGTCCGGCCGGCCTCGTTCGAGGCGCCGAGGGCGGCCGCACGCGGCCGGTGACCGCCTCCGTCCGGGATCTCGGGGACGCGGCACCGCGCTTTGTCCGCGCTGCAGAGCTAGTCGTCGCTAGAGTTGGCCGCTCGGTGTTCGTACTTATGGGGCGGGTGCTGCGCTGCCCCCCCCCCCCCCCGCCGCCGAGACTGATATTTCGCAGATGGTGGTGACTGGTGAGTGCAATAGGGAGGCCAGGGCCCCGCGCTACTCCGCATGCCTGTCCATGTGATTCCGTTTTACGCAAAGGCTTGTTCGGTTGAACAAGTCGTGCCCGTCGCGACGATACAGCTAAGCAGAACCACTGGGCACTGATTCCTGTACTTGCCAGTAGTTTCGTGCCGATTGTTTTAGTAGCGGCATGGTATGTCGCGCCTGGCGCGTCTTGTTCGGCACCAGAGATCCGGATCGTCAGTAACCGCCGAGATCCGGGCCGTCGCTGACCACCGAGATGCGGATCGTTGGTGACAGATGATATCCGGATCGTTACTGGCCGTCGATATCCGATCGTTGGTGACCGGCGAGATCCGGATTGTTGGTGACCGGCGAGATCCGGATCGTTGGTGACCGTTGAGGCCCGGGCCCGGTCCCCGGCGGCCCCCCGTGTACCACGGCTAGCCCGATGTGACGACGGTTCTGCCACGTAATCTCCGTGTCGTTTACTCGTCTGATATGCCATCTATTTATACGCGGGTCCACAAACATGAAATACAAGTGCGTGTTCGGGTAGGCGTGTTTTATGTTCCTGAAGTTTTGCTGGATTTCTGAGCTGTAAGTAGTGGGATTCAGCGTGGTCGGCAGCCCGACACTGCGCCGCGGCCGGGTGAGCTCCCGCGCGCCCACGGGACACTGCGCCGGCCATCCGGGTGAGATCCCGCGCGCGGCCACACGAACACACTGCGCCGTGCGTCCGGGTGAGCTCCCAGCGCGCAGCCACACACACTGCGGGCGGGCCCATCCGGTTGAGCTCCCGCGCGCCGGCAGATCACTGCGACTGCCCGCCGTCCAGGTGAGCTCCTGCGGGCGGCAGACGCACTGCGTCGGCGTCCGGGTGAGCTCCCGCGCGCGGCAGACACACACACTGCGCCGGCGTCGGGTGAGCTCCCGCGTGCGCCACACACGCTGCGCTGCCATCCTGGTTTTAATGTACGCCATTATACGACGTCGCTCAAAGGCATGCCAAGCCGCTGAAAAGCTAAGCGTATGGGCGCCAAAGCCCCAGGACGACGTTTTTGCATGTTCCGCCTCTGGGAAAAGATTACGCTGTGCAACAATTTTTATGCCCTCAAATGTGCATGGTCTTGCCTGTTGCTAAAATTTTTACTTTTAAGGTTGGTAGCTGTTTGCACCGTGCTCCATTGCCGTGTACTAGGCGATCAGGCTGCCATGAGTTAACCTGGTGGTTGTGTACGCTTCCCGAAAACGTCCCTTTCCAATGTGATCATAAAATCGGCACGGACGTTGCGATTCGTTTTTGCTTTCATACAATATTCATGGGGCAGAGGTTACAGCCACAATTGTTTTAGTATACTACGCCCCTCCCTGCGCATTTTCTCCCAGCCGATTGATACATGTGTGACGAACGAGCGAAAAGTGCGCCGCGGGCGCGCACAATTTTGTGGGATCATAAAATACATGGCATGTTCTCGGCTCTTTTTAGCTTGACGTGTCTACCTGTATTTTTTACCCGTGAACATTTAGGCGCGTCCATATTCATACATACCATAAATTGGGTGCGAGGCGAGGCGTGTCCCTGGGGGCTACAAATCGAGAAGGTGCTGCGCGAGCGGCGGACCTCATTCATGGCTACCGGCACGCGGTCTGACGGAAAAGAGGGCACGACGACGCTCTTACCGACTGCGGGCTAGAGGACGCACAAGCGCGCAACGCCCTCCGCATTTGGGGTATAAGGTCCGTTTTTTTAGTGATCATGGAGTGCGCCGAATTATAATGCATATGGTAGCGGCCACGGGTTTAAAGACCAGTTCGAAGTTACGTCTTTCCCCTGATTGCATCACAAACAGCGTGTCGAGGAAGTGAAATCGATACAGTTCGTGTCGTGTGCTACAGAGTGAAAAATGTTAGCGTGTTACTGCTTGATTTTTGGGAAGAGGCCTGGTCATGAACACAGCTTTGAATAATCGAATTTTCCAAATACGGCTATTGCTTTCTCGATAACGTCGTTTAAACCAGAACCTTCTCACAAACTGAAGGTCGGGTGCTTTCAGGGAACTCCTAACTCATAATGCCGAAACATTACGAGCGCAAGGTCTTTCTTGCTTATATCATCCATCAAACTCATGCCAAAGCGCTGGTCGCGCTATTCAGAAAGACGACCATCCTGGTTACCCGTCCAGTCACCAGGCTTTGCCTACTCTGTCCTTTCAGCTATTGACATTTTGTGGAGGTCGTGCAGCCTCAGTTTCACTTTAAGGTGTAGGCACTTTCTGATAGCGCACGTGCAGCATTTTCCGCAGCCCCTGCGTGGGAAATATATCTCGTCTACACTTCTCCAGCATGCATGCGTCAGGCACACCATTTTGCGTAGAATTGTGTTTTTGCACCTCGGACCGCCTTCTCTGAACAAGAAATGAGACCTATTTCTAGTGTTCAAATCGGGCCGCCTCACTAAGATGTTTTCCGTGATGTTACCAATGCTAACCTTCTAAAAAAAAGCTGCAGTTTCACGTGGCATGGAAATGGAAAACCATTCTTTAAGAAACAATATTTTACTGACCGAGGTTTTGAATGCAAGCCTTGACATCGGAACCAAAATTGCATTGCCTGAGGCCAGGGATAAATCAGGTTTTGGGGTAGGTTTGGTCAACTTTATCGGCTGACCTCTCCACCTACTGAAAAAGTGACGCCCATGCCCACAAGCCACACCAACATACATTGGAGGTGTTTGGTTCAAGCCTGACTTTGGTAGGCTTTCCCTCAGCCGGCTCCTACCAAGGGGATGGCAGCAGCCGGGAAGTGACTGACCGCCCTGCCGCCGCATTGCCAACCAGCGCCCGCGGTGGTGAGTTCACGGACGTGGTCGGCCTTTAACTAGACGTCTCGCTCCGGCAACCCACCCCGAGCGCACGGCCTCGCGCTGGTGTATTGTATTGCGCGTGTATGTCTTGAATGAACAAACACGTCAACTCGTTGTCGTGTGTTTTACTTGCGTTTGTTTCCGGACAAAATGAGCCAGTTTCATATGACGCAGCACTTTTTCCCCTTGCTTTGCGACGGCATAAGCCGACTCAACGTAGCTTTTTGCCTGCCCTTTAGCCAGAGGTAAATTCCCCGAGCGCATGTGACTCTAGGTCCGTTGGAGCAAAAGCCGCCGGAGCCCAGCCTCCTGACCACCGGGCCCGATAAATCGGATGGGTCCGCTGTATGCAAAATGTATGCGTGCGTGCGTGTGTGTATGCGTGTGTGCGCCATACATACACATTACGCGCTCGCGCATAATACTTCTGACCCGAAAAGGCCCCTTAATGGCGCACTACATTTTTAAAGTCGATACCCGCACGGGCCTTTTTACTTGCTTCATGCCGGTAAAGCTAGCTTTGGGTGCGGCTAAGTCCTCCGGTGCCAGTCTAGAGCCTGCGCCAGATCCCACAACTGGCTCTCGTCAGTCGCAGCATCGGGCTCTGCTGAATCAGCTAACTCCGCGCTCTACGCCGTCGTTAATTACAGACAGATTCCTTACTAGTCACGGGAGTCGGCAGAAACTCCCGTTATTCTAACACTAACTGGCAGATTCCTTGAACCAACTACACTCATCCACATCCAGTAATATAAACAAGAGTCAGGATCTCGGAAAAACCATGTCGGCGAAGTTGGTATGAGATTCAGATATTTGAAGGTTCGACGCGAGCGATTAAGTGTCGATCCCTTCGAGTTCCTTGAAGCCCTAGCATGATGTACCACTGGGGTTTGGTCACATGCTTGCATTATAACAGATTAACACTTTTTATGCTTTGGGAGCTATCGGTTACTGCAAATCTAATCTGTCATTGGGTTTCATATAAGCATATGATGCTTTTAAATGACACCATCCGAAATAATACTACGCCATCATCTATACCTATAGTATTTTTTTCAACGAAGCCAAGGCGTGATAAAAGGGTATTGATACGAGCTGTCATTAATGGATGCATGTTGTCGCTAAATGCTGCCCCTTGCTATCTCCTTCGAACTCTAGCATGATATGCAACTGGACCTGGCCATATGTTGATATAGTCGTTGAGTCGCACTTGCAATAATTTGGTGATTATCGGTTATCCAAAATCTTATCTTTCAAAGGGCTTCATGTAAAACCTCGTTTGTTTTTGAAAATAATACCATCCAAACCGAAACTGCATCATTATATGGTATCTTGTAAACGAAGCCAAGGCACGATAAAATGAAATCGATAACCTCTTGGTCGGTATGGGGGAAAACTATATGGACCATTGATGATTTCCGAACGCAGCGACTTCCTAGCATGATGTATACATAACTGAAGCCTGGTCACATGCTGGTAAAATTATCCAGTTTCAATTCAATACTTATATTATCTTACAAATATATTATGTTCAATTCCATACAAACTTCGCAGACTCCGCTGATTTCGATGTTTGATAACCGTCACCCCGCAAAGAAGGCACATGAGTCTCATCTCTCACTGAAAAGATAAAACGTTTTCGGTACGTCACTTAAAGAAAACTTGGTACCACCGATTACTAGCTTACACTGTCTGATTCAAACAAATACACCCCATGAACACTTTTTCGAACTGGCGAGCGATATCGCATAGGTATTACTTTTCCGACAAGTCCAAAAAGCCAGGACGGCATAGGACGCTGTTTTCTTACCGTTTGGACGCACACACGTTGGTGCTGGTCCAACTCATATCATTCGTTATAATATAATTACGTAACGCCGCAGATGGACAGTCCTGTAGGTTACTCAACTTGGAACCATCGCTCAAGCTGCATTGGTAGTTCCTGCGTCGTTATATTCCGGTTTTCACTCTTTCTGTATCCTCGCAACTGGCAGATGCGCGATCGCTTGGCGCGCGGCAGTCGATATTATCCGCTGCGCAGATAACTTTCAAATGACGTGGAGCCCACCGTCGCCAGTGCTGGTCGTATCTGGAAAGTTTGTTCGTGCCGCAACACGCACGGTGGTCCGATCTGGACCAAAGTATAATAAGCCTCTCTCTCATCCTCCACTTCAAAACAGATGAGGTTGCTGAGGTCCGCCAAATGAGGTTGCTGAGGTCCGCCGCCAGATGAGGTTGCTGAGGTTGCAAGGTTCTCGAATTATCAGAGTTGTCAAACGACAGTCACAAGCACGTGAAAACGTCCCAGTTTGTAAATGATGCTAGAGCATCAACGACATTGCAGGGGCGGCAGTGATCGATAAACTGAGTCGGCTGAATTGAGAGGAAAACAATACATTGTTTTCTCCACACTCCAGAGATGATAGATCACGTTTTTGGCTTTCGCTTTCCATTTTCACTGAGTGAATGACGAAATATGCGTCCCATGGGGCTTGACAATATCTCTGAGAGCCACTGATGGCGACGAAGATGGGCCAACTCACCGCCGTGGGACAACACTTTCATACAGCGCGGCAATGTTGAAAGTTTGTAGATCTAATGTAAAAATTAAATGTTTCCGACTTATATGATTACCAGGTGATACAATATAACCAAGGTGTCACCCGCCATTTTGTTCTCTAGAGTTGGTTGCAGCACTGACACGCCCTGGCTGTCTTCTTGCCCGTCTGCGCGTCACGTGGTCTGGGTCGGTCCGGAGCTCGGAGCCGGGTTACCAACCACAGGCGGTCCCGCACACCACGCTCCAAGGCAAATACGCCGGAGCGGCCTTTTTGTGGGCTGGCCGGGGGCCGCGTCTGCCGGGCGGCGACGGCTGCCACAAACAGCTCCACGTGCGGAGGCCGGTGCTGGCGCTGGAGGGTGAGGCGCGGTGAGACGCCTCCCAGGCCTCTGCTGGCGACGGGCGCGTTGAGGTTGGACCGCCAGCGGCGCGCGTGTGGGGACTCAAACGGGGAGCGGCAAGACGCCGTGTGTCGCAGAACTGTGCTGCGGAAGATGCACTTATTATGATTTATTATAAGCAAGAAAGACCTAAATCCCTGTGTTTTCGGTGTCATAATTGCAGAGTTCCTATGCTGAGTTACCGACATTTGATATTCCAGCAGGTACTGGTTCAACGACAAAATTGTCGTTGGACACTGGTTAACAGCAAACATTAGTTGGCATATAACATAGATCGGCATCACTCAACGCCATCTCTAGCCGCCTTTAGTACACTATAGCAACATACGGAATTCGAAATATTTTGGGGCCCTCGATAGTCCTAAGCAAGCTCAAAGAGAATGTTCCTCATTTGAAGATATTGAAACAAGCATCAGGTGAGATGACACTAGCTCACTTGTAGTCACTGGTGTATTTGTAAGTGGAAAAACTGTTCTAGACTACAACAGTTTTCTGTTTACTGAAATGCTTCTCAATACGTCATTGTTTGATTGTGTCACGAAACATTTGTATGACGTTGAGGTGCTGCCAAACTGCCCGTGCGAAATTGCCACCTAGCACTCACTTGTGGCACTTAAATCTCCCGATAGGTTGCCGGGTGCTGATGGAGGTGTTACTGAACTAAATATCGTTATGTGCTCGTTTTTGGGCCCTTTCTATTGCTTTGTTATTGATTTTGTATCGGTAAGCTGCAGTGATTCGTGACTGAAGCTGTTAAAGTCCGCGCAGCATTGTTTCAGAGCCAAATAAAGCCCGTTATATCTGGAAGTCGTGCTCACAGACGCCAGATGTGCACGACTCGACTATTGTTTTCTTCGTGGCACGGAACGCCACTTGGCCAATGGAGTGGCATGAGTTGAATGACGTGTCTATGACGTCATGCAGGCCTGAGTGATCTTGAAAGTTTGCATGAAATAGCCTGCATATCTACGCGGACGCGCAGTTCAGAAACCAGAGTGTTTTAGGTCTAAAGCAGGGCAGGGCTGCGAGCTGCATCGAATGATCCTCAGGATGGCTATTTCAGTTCAAACCCCTATGCAAATGTGGAGCAATCCTTTTCTGATCACTCATGACCACTAAAAGCACAGCTTGAAACGTCGAGTGCTTTGTACATCACCAATGTCTGCTCTATAACGTTTGTTAACCTCCTGACATATTGAAGGTCGTTAACTCCTCATGAAAACCAAGTCAAAATGACGAAAAACTAGGAGCTGAAGGCCGGTTTTGCTTATATCGATATAGTAACCCCCAGTGCCTCAGATGCTGTGACGGGGCCTTCATGTCAGCGTTTCTCTGGAAGCATCGGGGACCCCAAAATATGTCGATGTGAACATATCTGTCATGTACGGCTGAAGACAGCAAAGTGGCCACTCACTGACGTACAATGGGATTTCTTTGATAAACAAGGGACGATGAAATTGTTGAAGGTCTCCCAGGGAGCTGTCGGAACCCAAGGCTGCAAAAGGCAGGCCTTATGACGTCATAGGCCTTCCGGCCTATGAGCCTACGTCAAAGGCGCATGCCTTCCGATCCACCCACCCGTGGCGGGGTGGGTTCGAGTCGTTTTAGGTGCTCGCTATTTGGCCTTGACAGGTATGGCCTGCGGCCGGTGGCAGCGGTCGCGCTAAAAGTCAGTCGACGTCAGAGGGCAGGACGGACCGTACCAGGCATTGCGGTACGTTAAGCTTTCGCCACTAAATTTTGCCGTTGCCTGGACTTGCGTGACCGGATGGTGGGGGTCAGGGCTCACACAGCATGCACTGCCTAGCGTGAGCGCTGATCCCAGAAATCCATCCATTCAAACGGTTCGCATCAAATTTGTACAGAAACTAAAAATAGGGCGGATACTGAGAGGGACGATGAATAGCGCTGAGGGTTGGAGGAAAAAGAATGCAGCGTAATGAATTACGATGGTTCGGAATCCTGGAATAAAGGAACTCTAGGACCGTCAGTTTTTAGCTACAATAGCACTTTCCAGGCCAAGGAATAACGTCGAGGAGGAGAGTGTACTCCGAGGCGACTCATCATGACATTTGTTGAGACATGCATGGTGATCGATCAAAGCTTGAGTGAACACCCCAGTATGTTAAGATCTTCATGCGCCGGACTAAGCACACGACGAACAGTGGCCTTCCTAAGGCGCGCTAGCAACCGTTGAGACAAGGATATCGACGTCATGATTGGCATCTACCTAACGTAGTGCGTGAAGTGACGTAATGACCGAGAACTGTGAAAACAACGACGAAGAATTAATTTAACGATCGGAGCAGCTTTGCTATGTGGAGCTTGCGACGTCTCGAAGGGGATAACAAGAAAACTGACGTTTGCAAGCCAGTTAAAGAGGATGCGTGAAAAAGCCTTCAGAGCCTAGGTTGACGGTGACGTAAACCAGAGATTAGATATCACTCAGTTTAGGCCCTATGCTTCACCAAAATGTTCCACATTGTTCATCTATGACAGACGCAGTGAGATCACTAAGATTGAAGAAGATCCAGACCGACGGAGGGAATCATCGCTAATTGACGGCATATTTGCGACTGGATTCGAAAATCGCCCCCCGGCCGCCACCGCTGACCTTGCCATGACCTTCGCCCGCCACGCGCGCCGGCCGGCGGACGGCTGGTGGTTCGCCGTCGCCTCGCACCTCGGGGCAAAGGACGAGTTCATGCCCTGACCCACAGTCGGCATGCATTTACATCTGAACTGGCGTGATGGATGGGAACGGCGCGGAGGAGCATATTCAATATTCATCACAAAGGGCATCCAGGGATCTGATTCCGATGTCAAGGAAACGGCGGGATACGCCACGTATGAGTGGCGGCGCCTGCTCTGTCAGTGAGGCGTGAATCACTTTCGCATTGTAGTGTGAGGTAAATCGAGAGTTTGAGGTAAATCGAGATTCCAATACGCTCTCGATGGCCGATGCATCCTGCTTTGGCCTTTGAAGTTATCGCGTGGCATTAAGTGTAACATAAGGGGTACTCCTGACAGTTAGGAATCATGACATTTTTCAGAGCGAGGTAGTATTGCGATTCAATCTGACATATAATGCATATATGTACTGCATATAGAGTGCACGTAACGTGGTCGGATAGCAGGTTATTACGAAGGTCACAAGCCCAAACAAACTGATGTGATCTTTTCAATAAACTGAGACGGGTACATGCTCCTTTGGGGCAGCAAGCCAATTCTAACATCCTTAGGCTACTTTGGTTGTTTGTGTATTCGTCCATCGCGCCGGCCGTGTAGGAAACACTGGAGGTAACTGGGCTTCGGGGCAAGTACACCAGCTGTCCGTGTCCGTGTGCGTGTGTGTGTTGTGTGAGCGTGTGTGTGTGTGCGTGTGCGTGTGCATGGGTGTGACTATGCGCACGTGTATGCGTATCAGTGCCTATGCTTCGTAATCTGCTCCCCTGCTCTCCATTGGGAGCACAAAAGGTGAGCGCGTGTGAGTGAGACACAAGCGCTCGGCTGGCTCGCGAGCCGGCGGTGGTCGGGGCCTTCTCTTACGTAATTCACTTATTCCTAGCGTCGAATGCATAAATACTTTTGATTTTGTTTCCTGTCATGGGAATCTTTGGTACGCTCTTCGTTTGGTCAAAAGCGCGGTGCGTGGCCGCAACAGATAAACAAAAAAGACGCCCACGTAGCTTTAAGAGGGCGTCCCACATTTGTACTGAGTTTTGAACCGAGATGGCCATTTGGATAATCATTTAATACAGTTTACAGGCATGTTTTTTAATGGCTTAAAAATCCCGTGTTTTTTAACTTGGTGCCCGCAAACTTGTGCACACTGTGTCGTGCAGACTACTTCAAGGTCACCCCGGGTATTCATAACCCCGTACAAACGCCACGCAAACACCGTGTCGTCATTGGTCATGTACTGTTCAAGGTCAATAAAAAATATAATGACCGGATTATTCGTGTTCAGCGTACGTCAGCACGATTCATGGCATCAGCGGTCATCAGTGTCCTGTCGACAATTTTGATGCGTTGAGTGCAGGTTTCGAACACAAATCACGTTTAGTGCTGTATAATCTAGGGATCTTGGCAGTGGTACAAATTATGACGGAAGTGACACTGCGATTCCAAAATCTGACAGCGGCACCAACGGCACTTCGTCCGTCTTTGCCAGGAGCGTCGACCGCGTCCCCGCCGTCGAGGCGCCCCTGTCCATGCCCGAGGGCGGGCCCGGAACTGGGCGTCCGGTCTCGCCGCGGACGCCTGGAACTGACCGCCCGGTCTCGCCGCGGACGCCGTCCAGGGCGAGCTGAAACTGCTCCATGTTGCTGACGCGAAAACCTCTGGAGCCTTGATGAATCTTGAAGTACATCTAACCATGGCTGATGTGGGTCGTGTAAGTAATCCCCTGTCTTTTAACGAACATCCATTTTACGTCTTTTAGCGTGCATTCACCCTTTCCCGCTTCTTTGGCGCAACTGGCTCGGGGACGTATATCTTTTTCTTGAGGCCTGTCTGTGCCTGTTCCGGTCCAGAAATCTCTCGCATATTGAGTCACGCAGACAATTTTCTTGCAGAATTTGTAAATCGCCGTATCGTCGGCCTGCCGCCGATGCGCGGCCTTAGATGTCCGTTGGGCGCGCTTCAGCCCCTGCGCTGAGGCAATACCCTGGCGCGAGCTCCAGGTTTACTCTCGAAAAATTCCAAGTTGGGAGTTATCTCTAATATCAATCCTTCTAATCCACCCTCTTGAAAATTACGCCTGCCGCACCGCATCCATTCTAAGCCGGCTTTCGCAACGCAGCCGAATGGTAACCGCCCCCGGTATACAAACCGCCGATGACGGTACAAACGTAACAAACCGGAGATGGAGTGCGTCTAATTGTAGCGCAATTATGTTTTGTTCCATCTGGAGGCGACATAATTTTCGTGGTTAGGACTCCAATGGGAATTATTATCCCATTAGAGCCAACATCCGTGAGTGGATCACCAATGGTGACAGCCGCTCTGGAAATTGAGTAGGCAGCGTGTCCGTTAAAGTCCTGACTGCGTGATCAGGCAGCCCACGCCCGTTACCAACGGCCGCCGTTACATGACATTTTTAGAAGCACCGGTGCGGAGCCATGCGTCGACACTTTGTTCAGTCTGACTAAAGCACCAGTGGTTGGCCATTCATTGACACCATTTCCAGCCTGACTTTCACTGGGCTCCTGCAACTGCGAATGCCGCTAAAACGCTCACCCCCATGTTCTGTGGCAGAGTTTGAGAGCTCGCGGCGGGCCATGCGACTTCAAACGTCCTCTCCCCTGCACCGGTGCAGCAACGAGCATAATACGCACCGCAGTGCACCACATGCCAAGGTTGCAGAATGCGTCATTCTGCAAGGGTTGCAATCCAACATCTGAGAAATAAGTATGCCCAAAACCTTTGCCCACGGATTACTGAATGCACTGTAATACTGGCACAGCCTGACCGTAAGCTCCGAGCAGAATGCCGATGTCAGGTTTGTGTTCAGAGCGTATCAAGACAGAGGTTAGCACTAAGCTTCTACAGAGAAAATCTTTGGAAGGCGATGTCGAATATTCAGGTCAACTTAGCAAGTGATGCATTCGTCCGAACGCATCACCGAATGTCAGAAGTCAGATAAACTGCATAATACAGCTGAATAGTAGAAGGTTTCTTCTGATGACGGATGCTACAGAGCGTAGCCATGTTTCATTTTCCAGCCTGCGCAAGAGGATATCAGTATCCTTTTTGCGTTACACATCTGAATAATTGTTTTTTGGCTTGTTTCTAGTGACTATCGCAGTTTCCACCATGTCCTACAGCAGCAATCAATTCTGAAAAATAGCTATGTATATATTAAGTAAATTGTGCGTGTGTATGTCAATGCGCGCGCGCGCGTGTATGTGTGTGTGTGTGTGTGTGTGTGTGTGTGTGTGTGTGTGTGTGTGTGTGTGTCCGTGTATGCGGCAGTGTTACTGGACCGTAATGCTAACGCATACGCAGATTGAATGCCGCGACACAGTGCTAGTACGCATTGCTGCATGTCTTCCACTGGGCCCAGTCTGCAGACAGTTTGGTAAAAATATTGCAGTGCTTAGAGCAAACGTATGGTAAAAAGAAACATACAGCACGCATGAGTGTATGCAGTAGTCTTCTACGTAGCGGGCCACGATTTGTGGCTTTGTTTTGTTTTTTTACGGGAACCGACCCCGGTATCGGGTTGGAATCGAGGTCAGTTGAAAAGTTCAGGTCTGAATGCAGGTTAGCACGCGTTAGAATTGTCGCATTTTGTGGAGCGCCACGGTGGTTTCATGTTGCAGTCATGTATAAATAATGGCTGTCCGGCACGCGCAGTCGGCATTGTTCACTGCGTGTGCATGCCAAGGTCTGGTTGCATGCTTACATGCGGTACGTCCAAGTGGACACCCAGCCACGAGAACAGGACACCCATAGGTAGCAAGGCATCACATTACGACGCTTTCACAAGGCTACTATTTCAACACCACGCAAGAGTTCACGAGAATGCCGAATATTTCCTAAAACTGCAGGATTAAAACCGACGGCCTGCATGATGCGCAGCTGCACAGCTCAAAATAGCTGACGAGTTTGGACAGCTGACAAAGCTTCTATGGTAACCCCTGCTTGTCTCATTTCCTACCAGACTTTGGTTCACCGCTTATCAGCAGCTGCGTGGCGTGCACGGCCGCTGGTCTGCGGTGCCGAGGCCGGCCGCTATGTGTCAGCGCCGATGACCGTGGGCTGGCTGACTCGGGGCCCTATCGCGTCCTGCGGTCGCTGGAGCCGCGCTGGCCGGCTGCAGGGCGGAGGTGACAGCTGTCCTCTGTCTGAGTATGGCCGCCGCACAGGCGGAGATCCTGCCCGCCGCCTCACTAGACAGGCAGGAAATCCGGCCGTCTCCTCCCTCCCCCCTCCTCCTCCTGCCCCGGCGACGCGAACATGGCGACGCGCTCCCCGACTTCGAGCAGCGACGCCAGACAGCAGCACCGGTGATCACTATCGCAACTGCGCCTCCATCATTCGCAACTGGTGCACTTCATAGCCTTCGCTCACGGGCTTTGTTCCGTCAGAGAACCAGGTGAAGACACGGAAACATTTATGAACTTCAATAAATACGCAGACCACAGACTAGCATGCATTTCTTCACTTCACGTGGGACGCAGGCGAGACTTTTCAGCGAGACCCACAGCAGCGTTTCTATTGAAAAGCCGCCACCGAGCGCCGGACCGCAACAGGGCGCCGGCCCTACTCCCTCAGCCCCTGCCGGTCTATATTTGTTCGAAAACGAGTTCGGGGGCTCCAGAAGCGGAGCGATAGGCACCGTCTCACAGCTAGAATGCTTCGCAAGGCACGGGCACGTGATTACATGTCATTAACGACTCAAAAGCGAGATCGTTTACACTGGGAAATGGGATTGCAACGCACCAGTCCGAAGCGTGCTAATGCCCAATCCTTCTGTCTCCTCCTCTCGTTACAACCCTGACCGCCAGTCCACTGCCATGAACGATTGTCAGAACACCTAAAACAAACGGACGCGTTCACTGCTGGGGCGAGGAGTCACGTGGACGGCGTGGCTCCGCCGGGACGGTAGACTAGCATTTCGCCGCACGACCCCACTGCACCACGCTCATGTTCGCCTGACCAGTGCGGTCACCCCATAACAGAAGGCGCAGGTGTCATCAGCAGGGCTGCTCCTGCGGCTCTCGCTCGTCGCCGGCCTCTCCGGGGAGAGGCTGCGAGCCGCCGCCCTCCTTGGCCTCAGGCCAGGGGCCGCTGCGCCCGCCCACATCCCGGCGAAACTCATCCAGCTGGCGCTGCAGCTGCGCCGACAGCCGCGCCTCCATGTTGCTCAGCAGGTCCTTGATGTCCTCGAAAGAGACGGCGCGCGCCGCGGCGACCCTCGCGGCCGCGGTGCATCCGCAGCATGCCGTCGGTCTCGGGAGACCGGAGGGAGGTGTTGCGACGACCAGGGGCGGCCGGCGCCGTCGGGCGCCCGCCCCAGGAGCCGCCGCCGGAGCCCGCCTCGCGACCCTCCTGGTTCTGCAGCGCGCGCCAGATCCGCTCCAACATCTCCTTGCTGATCTTGTGCTCGCGGATGCTTTTGGTCTTGTAGTCAAGGATCTGCAAGTGGTGCGACTTCTGCGGATGGTTGGGAAGGAGGAACACGCGCTTGGAGAGCACGTCCAAATGGATCGAGTCCAGCACGGGTTGTGTGGCGACCTGCAGCCACTTGCAACTGCACAGCGACTTCATGAAGGCCGTCATCAGTTCGGTGTTGTATATGAGTTGTGACTGCTTTTTGAGGCGCTCTAGGTGGGCGCCCTGGCGAAGGCCCTGCACGTCGTTGACGGCCAGCGCCACGAGCAGGTTGGACAGGATGATGGAAACGAGGACGAGGAACAGGAAGAATATGATGTGACTCGTGCCGCGCAGCGGAGGCTGGGTCTTGTCCAGGAAGAGAGCCTCATAGTCCACCTCTCCTAGCATCAGGGTCAGCGTCTTCATGAACGAGTTGAACGGATCGGAAAACGCTCCCTCAGTGCGGAAGGCCAGGTGGAAGCTGATGGAGAACGCCACGAGAAGACTGAAGTAGACGAAGAATATCTTGCAGAACACATTGGCGACACGTATGAACATGCTCACGTAGATGCCGCAGCTGGGGAACTGTCCGACCATGTGCATGGTTTTGGACCAGAGGAAGAGCACGTAGAAAGCCGCCATGTGTGTCTGCCAGGCACCGCCACCCTTGGCGCTGACGGCAAAGAACATGAGGAACAACAACCAGTTGAAACAAGACACGGCATTGGTGAAGTAGTTGGACGCGGACGAGATGATGTTGAGGACCTCGTGCACCACCAGAATCGCAACCATGGTCACGGACGTCCAGTAAAAGCCCGCTTCCCACTCCATGATTTTGGCCGTGAACGTAGAAGTTCGTTCCTTATCACTGTCGCCAGATGCACCTGGGGACTGCGTGCCCTCACTGACGTTGTTGGCACTCGCGTTCGCCGCCGGGTGGATCACCCGGTTTTCTTTCTCCCACACGAACTTATTGAGGATGAAGAACGTACTCACAACCACAAACACCATGTAGAACAGCAGTTTTAACACGAAGAGTTTGACCACGCGATGCCACTTGAGCGCCAGGAACGCCTGGCACACGGGGTGGATGAGAACGTCCGACTCGCCGATCCGAATGAAGTTCCGGAGCATGTCCGTGTGGCACATGGCGTCGGCGCGGATCAGCGGCTTGAAGTTGACGGTGATCTCGAAGTTCTTGTTGTTCTTCGGCAGCTTGTTCGGCACCAGGCAGTGGTCGAGGATGCTGTCGAGCGCGTTCGGGATGTTCCTCAGCATCATCGCCAGCGCCGTCTCGCCCTCCGAGTTCTTGGCCTTGAGGTCGGCACCGCCGTTCAGCAGCGCCACCGCGTTCGGTATGGAGCCGGCCTTGGCGCACTTGTGCAGCGGTGTCTCGCCCTGGTTGTCGGGCAAGTTGACCTCGGCGCCGGCCTCCAGCAGCTGGCGCACGCAGCGCACTTCGTGGCCCAGCGCGGCGTCGTGCAAGCGGCGAGTAGCCGCGCATGTCCTGCACGAACACGGCGCTGCGCCGCCGCGCCAGCAGCACGCTCAGGCACTCGGCGCAGCCGGCCACCGCCGTGAAGTGCAGCGGCGTCTGGAAGAACTTGTTCTCGATGCTGGCGTCGGCGCCGCGTCCGAGCAGCAGCTCCACGCCCTGTCGCCACTTGACGCGCGCCGCCTGGTGCAGCGCCGACTCGCCGAAGAAGCCGTTGACGGCGTTGACGTTGGCTCCGCGGTCGAGGCTGGTCGTCACCAGCTCGAGGCTGCGCTTGTCGATGGCCTGGAAGAGCTGCTGGTCGGCGGCCGTCGGCTGCGGCGGGTTCAGCGGCGAGTGCCGGTGGCTCATCTGCCGTCGGCGCGACATCTCCAGCCAGCCGGACGTCTGGTGGCGCAGCGACCGCGCCATCACTGCCGCCGGCACAGAACGGGTCAGCATGCGTCATCACATCTCGGCACGAGCCAGTGCAGGCTGACGCGGTTCGGGTCACGCCGGACACGGGTCAACAAGGGTTAAATGATTTCAGCAAGAGGTGACGGGTCAAGTCATCATAGGCCAACAGAGTGAATCAAGGGTCAGCACAGGACTGTAACCAAGGGAAAGTACAGGTAAACACAGGTCAATACAGGTTAGCTGAGATCGTTATGCATCAGAACAGGTCAGAGGCAATCAGCAAAGGTCAACACAGCCATCACAGCCATCATAAGCCGTGAAAGGCTGACACGGGTCAGACTTGATCAGCGCATGGCATTGCAGAACAAGGGCATAACAGTGTTGTCTGCCTTCAGTTCGGCGGTTTGGGGACAATCAGTGCGGACCAGTTCACAGGGGAATGAACACAAGTATAGCATGGCGACCAGGCAAGCGCAGTACGATGAAAGATTTAGAACGTCAGAGGGGGCAGCGTCAGCTGAAATGAGACTCACTCTTGCGTGGTGTTTATGGACAAGAACGATGGTTTGCACAAGACAGCGGTTGACTCTCTTACTCACCTTAGAATATCGCGGACGAATAATGAGCATGTACTTTTTTAAGTTCAGTATTTTTACCGCACGCCGAAACCTCTATTTTTGCCAGAAAATTTGTACTGGCAGAATACAAACATATTCGGAGCTGCGACTCCAGCCCAGTGTCAGCAGACCATTGTTTGCCAGCAGCCATGACATACCGGCCATGGCTCTGACAGCGTTGCGGGGTCAGGGGATCAGCGAGGGACTCCATCTGAGAGCGGCCGGCTCCACTCGAGCGAGACGGCCGCGGTACGAGCGCGCCGGCGCCGCCACCGCCTGACGGGGACGCGCTGAGCGGCGGCTCACCCCAGACGGTGCCAGGCCTCACTGACGCCTGTCTGCCGCAGACGGGCGGCTGCAGCGCTCCCCTGACGTACCGCCGCAGGTGGGGCGGCGCCCCCAGCCAGGCACGCCACACGCTGACGCACGGCCGCAGGTGGGGCGGCGCCCCCAGCCAGGCTCACCGCAGCCTGGCGTACCGCCGCGGGTGGGGCGGCGCCCCCAGCCAGGCTCACCGCAGCCTGGAGTACCGCCGCGGGTGAGGCGGCGCCCCCAGCCAGGCACACCGCAGCCTGGAGTACCGCCGCGGGTGGGGCGGCGCCCCAGCCAGGCACGCCGTTACAGGCACACCGCTGAGGCGGCGTCCCCAGCCAGGCACGCCAGCACAGGCACCCCGCTGAGGCGGCGTCCCCAGCCAGGCACGCCAGCACAGGCACACTGGTGAGGCGGCCGCCCCCAGTCGTGTACGTCACATCCCCTCACGTTCAATGACATGTAATGAGGACCTGCCCTGCTTTCGCTGTCGCCTGATATGGCCTATCTATCTGCAGCTTTACCACATCATTTGTATCTAAACCACTGTCCGGCATTGCAACGGCGTTTGTATTTCGGCATGAGTGCATGCCAAATGTAATACGAATGCTGTGGAAGGTCGGACAACTCTAATGGCTGTAGCTGAATGTCTAGGTAATTCTCTTGGCTTCGAAGTTTCTTTAGTTTTAAGTTTAAAAAGTGTTTTAATTCTCTTCCATTCCAATATTTCCAGCGGCTTCTTTTTGATGTAACAGCAGATGACATTTTACAGCATTCCGGTTCCAAAATACCACCGCCTACCAATCAGATCCTAGTGTTTGATCCGGCAGCCTTCCAGCATTTTCAGCCAGTCAGTGGTCGGGCTGGTGCCGCTGTATGATATCACAACAAACCCAGAAAACACCGTTAACATCACAGCCCGTGCCTCGGACAAGTGCGTGACGTCATTGCGCACCCTGGCTCAGCTGACAGCCCGCCGTGCTTACTTTACACCAGATTTAGCCTCTGTCGCGGCCCCATCCGACGGCCTCCCGGACACAGCGCTGTCCGCGATTTAGCCTCCGTCCCCGTCGTCGCGGCCCCATCCGACGGCCTCAGGGGCACGCGAGAGCGCGACACAGCGCTGTCCGCACCCGATATCCCGTGGTTTGGCCTGTGACATCAAAGACTGCGCAAGTCACGACTCACGTGGGGGACAGCGAACAATTCACATGTCTGCGTCACTCCGCCACCTGCCGTCATCTCGCGCTAGCCGCGACCATCGCCACTCGGCGTCCTCACTTTGTCTCCAGGGGGACGCCACCGCAGACGACAGGCACGCTTCACTGCCAGTCAACAGACGACCACGCTCATTCGAGCTCTTCGGGCACGCGCTGGGAGGGTGTGCCTGCACCGCGGGGCCGCCGGAGTCGCGCACGGCCGGCCAGGGACCCCCGGAGCGCGCCGCCGGCTGCGCCTCGTCTCGGCGGCCAGCGCGCCGCCACTGACCGCGCCGCGCCGCCACTGACTGAGCCGCGCCACTCGGTCAGTGCCGCGCCCAGGTGCGAGCGAGACCGCCCAGCACACCTCAAACACACGAGCGTGTTCATTCACCGGCACGATTAGACGATAAACAAACATCGGCTGGCGGAGTCGGGGGGGCCGCTGCCTCCAGCAGGAGGGGTCGCTGCCTCCAGCGGGGGGGGGGGGGGGGCCGCTGGTGCGGTGCTGGCCGCCGTGCCGGCTCGTTGCCTGGCCCCTGGGACGGTGGGTTGGGTCATGGCAGGTCACGGTGGGATAGTGGCAGCGGTATGGGAGGTCGCGGTGAGATGGTGGCGGCGGGATGGAAGATCAAGATGGGATGGTGACGTTTGGGAGGGAGGTCACGATGGTTTGGCGGCGTTTGGGCAGCAGGTCACAGTGGAATGGTAGTGCTGGGATGGGAGGCCACGGTGGGATAGTGACGGTGGAGCGTGAGGTCACGACGGGATAGTACCGGTGGAATGAAACGGCTCGGTTTGATGGTGGTGGTGGTGGGATGGAAGGTCACGGTGGGATAGCGGCAGCGGGGTGAGAGGTCACGGTGGGATAGCGGCAGCGGGGTGAGAGGTCACGGCTGGATATCGTCCGCCACTCCCCGCCAAGAACGGAGCGCCATCCCGGGCCCGCCGGGTGGATGGGCTCCGAGCCGTGACGGCTGGCTCGGGCGGACATCAGTCTTTCGCAGCGTCCGGGATAGGCCACCACCTGGTGGCACGGTGGCACGCCGCGGTGTGTGTACCGAGCCCTGCGGCGATTTGGGGCAGGATCTGCCTGCCGTTTGTTCATTCTCGTTCGTGTTGTTCAATCGAGTGCGCTATTACGATATGTTCGCAATTTGGCTGAGTTAAGGATTCTGATGCCTAATGACCAAGGTAGGTCGGTGTTTGGTCTGGATGCCAGCAGCCATGCGCCACGTCTCGCTATTCATACCGCCCTCGTGCCAACTCATCTCCTAACTTTGTGCCGCTCCGCCACTTAAAACAGGAGCCGGGTGGTCGTTTACCGGCAGCCGTCGGACGCGGGCCCCGCATAACTCGGTGAAATGGCGACGGCAGGTGAACTCGATCAATATCGCACCCCACACGTCACTCACCTGACACCGAATTCACAAACACCGGCGGCCAAAATGCCACCGGTAAACAGGAAACCCGGACCACCTTTTGGGGCTAAATCTGGCGCGCGAAGAGGCGGCCCGGTCACCAGCAGGAGGAGGCGGCGGTCTTTCCGGCCGCGTTGGCAGCCTGCGCCGACGCCGAAACGTGTGTTCGGCGTCAAGGTAAGTCGGCCGCTGCCTATTTCCGCCCACTTCGGCTGGATACTATTCTGGGCGCCACCCACGGCGGCGGCGCTCTGTCGTCGGGAGCCATGCCCCATACCCTCTCCATTGTTCGCACGGCGTCTGACGAGGTCTGACGGCGCGGCGTCTGAGGAGCGTCAGCGCCGGCGTTGGCCAGCTCGACCTCGGCTGGCGGCCAGACTCACCCTCCTGCGGCCGTCCCAGACAGACGGGCACGCCCAGTCTACAGCGAGGCCTAACTCCGGTCTGAGTACAGGTCAGACGGTAATACGGGTGGCTGTCTAAACAGTGCCGGCAGCCGGACGCGGACCGCGCACCGGACGCCGTCGGCCAGCGATCGCGGTGTGCGCGCCAGCACACGCTAACCTCCCACGTTGCGACGCGCCCCATCCGGCGTTTCTCCGGGATGGAGGTGCCAACCAACGCTGGCGCAGGCGTTGCGCAAAACACTGCTGATGATTCGGCGGCGTGCGGTGCGAAACTCCCACTGTTGTCTCGCCAAGCCCGCTGAGAGACTGCCTGGTGAAGGGAGCGAAACCGAGTGGTGGCGTCAGTTAAACGGATGGCTACACAGGAGAACGGGGCCTATGTCGCTACGGACGACGCCCGGAAAATCATAGTTTTCCGCTTTCAATATATCACGCATCGATTGCGCCGGTCTGTGACAAAACATAGTTACATCGCTAAAGACTGGAGAGACTTTAAACTCATCAAAGTGCCTCAGAGCTGATATTTGCCATACGACTGCATCTGGCGGCGATAGCCAGTTGGCTGGCAGTAAGCCAACGTCATCCGATCAAGGCGCACCGCTAGCACCGCGTGATCACTAACACTGATCTACAGGCTGCTAGCATGGGTCTCCCACATCCGGTATCATAGCAAAGCCAAGTGATTTTCAGCCAAGCAGACTTTCTCTTCAATGCGCCAGTTTCACTTGTGCTGAACCGTCAAAATCTGGTCATTTTGGCGTACAATACCTCAAAAAGGCGAGCGAGAACGAAGCAGACAAATGCCACAATCCTTGAAGTCAAACTCGCTGCATCACAGCTCAAATTTACATAACGTGCATATGTGTCATAGCCCAGCGTCTCACTTGCATGGTGCAAAAGCTGCAGCAATCTTTCGCGACCTCACACGATGCTGACCTCCGCAGTTATACGGTCAAGGTGCCTCCTCTCCGCGCGTGTGGTCCAGGCCCGGCTACCCGCTGACAGCTCTCTTCGCCGCTTTTCTCCGACGAAAATTAGCACGTGCCCTCAAGCGCACACGAATGAATATATTCTGTGTGTGCATACAAATGTGCCGGACGGCGCTGCCGCTGCCCGGCCGCAGTGGAGCTTGCGCCAACCGGGGTGCCGAGCTCCAGGTGCAGGCCAAGCTCGCGCTCACTGGGGAGCGTGCTCCAGGTGCAGGCCAAGCTCGCGCTCACCGGGGCGCCGAGCTCCAGGTGCAGGCCAAGCTCGCGCTCACTGGGGCGCCGAGCTCCAGGTGCAGGCCAAGCTCGCGCTCATTGGGGCGCCGAGCTCCAGGTGCAGGCCAAGCTCGCGCTCACTGGGGCGCGCGCTCCAGGTGCAGGCCAAGCTCGCGCTCACCGGGGCGCGTGCTCCAGGTGCAGGGCCCATCCTCCCGACACCGTCATCCAATATAATGTACGTGTATTAATAAGCACGTCGCGGTGGGCGGCTTTTCACGTTCATTAAGTCCGACCAAAACGGATAGTTACTGAGTTTCGAGAGAAGGTCCATTAGGGCGTTCGGTTTCGAAACCGGCCGGAATACCAACTTGGCCCGTCGGCTTTTGTTATTCAGATGTCTTCGGCCGCAGGCCGGTGGCGGGCCGACCGGCCCCTGCCAGACCCGCGTCGGCGGGGGGTCGATTGAAACTGTGTGTCGACAGCCATGTCATAATTAGTGGCGACGCCGGCCCGCACCCGCCCACCGGCGCGACACGTCGCCGAAGTTGCAATGCATGCCAACAGGTGGCAGCAGCGGGGCGCGACCGACAGGGTGGCGTCGCGTGGCGGCGCGACGCGCGTGCCTGGTTGGGAGCCGGATATGGCAGAAACCTCGAGGCCATCTGCGTCAGGTAGAAATTAACGCGCCTTAGGCTGCCAGCCTGCTAACGTCGTGAGACTGAGCTGGTGACAGCGGTCGGTGAAGTAAAAGCCGAGGGCATATCATAGTCGCTGGACATCGCCGCCGGTCGCGCATCGCTGTGGACACAGCTAGATAACGCACGTAGCTGCGAACGGAGAATAAGCCGTGGCGCATACACGCCAGGGCTGGTCCCATCATGGAACGAGCAAACGTGCCACAACGCCCCGAAATCATGGCAGGATACGCATGATGCGGGCAGGGAGTAGGCGGCGGTACAAACGAGATTCGCCCTGGCCTTACGATGGAGGTTGCGACACAGAATGAATGTGGGAACCACGTCCGCAGACCCATGAGCCGGGCCATCAGCGTCATTCATGTCGTAGTTTGACTTCTTTACGACGCAGGTAAATAGTCGGGTCGGACGGGCATGACCCTTCACATCGTATGTGCCCGCGCCTGCACATACTGCGCCTGCACACCTCGGTGGCACGGGCAAACTCTGCCACTAGTGACACCACGTCCGCAGCAACAACCCATAACACCGCTGGGACTGAATGGTGTCACAACCCGGCTTGGGCGGCACCGGCACATTTTCACTGGTTTGAACGGGCTGAAGGACTTGTCTTTCGTTAGGCTGAGCGCACCCGAAGAAACCGGGCTCATTTGTGGCACTTCCACGCATGTGCCAGGCTGGAATACGTGACTTAACCGCTGACCTTTGCACTCTACGCCTCTGCGTCTCAGAGCCAGTCATGCAGCGGGCAGCCGAGTGGCTCCCCCGAAATGGACCGAGGCACACAGCACCCACTCGATTTTCTCCGACGCGCCGTTAATCGGCCGCGGCGAGGCGTCGGCCACCGCTCGATCATAATGAGCCGATCACACAATCAGACCTTAATCAGAGCGGTGTTTCACCGCGCGCACCGTGTTATTAATATCGCCGGCAGGACTTAGCCGTGCTGCGGCTGATGCGCTCATCACGGCCCTCCCGCCGGCAGGCGACCATTACCGGGCGTAATGCCGGCGGACCGGCTGGGCAGGGCGGTCAGCCGGCCGGCCGCTCCCCCAGCGTGCTGGCGACCGGCCGCGAATATGACGTCAGGACAGGACGGCGGCGCGCGCGCGCCTTGCGTCACGGCCGGACAAAGCGCGGCGGCCCGGCGGGGCGTCCCATCGGCCAGCCGCCGACTCTCGACTCTCCCTGCAGCCGCGGCGGGGACAGCACGTCCGTGACATTGCAGGCGCGGCCAGCAGCTGGCACGTTCGCCGGTGCCGTACGCCGAGCCGTGCAAAGAGTCCCGTGTCATTGGCGCAACATTGAATAGGAGCGCTTTAGTATATGACGCCATTCATCGCACCGGCTGCTTAAGGGGCCGGTCGAAAGCAGTATTTACAGAGCGGTTTCTCTCGTGACGGGGCGACCATCTCCAAACGGGCGGGTCCAGCTGGCACTTGGGCCCGGGTCAGCCGCCAGACAGGAACGGCACCACGGGATCACCTCCGGCGCGGCCGCTCAGGATCTGACCCATCAGTGAAGTGCCATTCACAGAAGCAGGCGGAAAAAGGCAACGTGCACAAAAGGCAGACGATTTTTTGTGTAAAGTAGACCCGAGCCGAGCCGAGCCGAGCCGAAATTTCCCTCGCACTACCGGACGACCGGTTACGATCTATCAAAGCTTGCGTTCGGTGGAGGAGGCTCAGCGACGGCTCGAGTCCAACGGCATGGAACTGATCAGCTGAAAAAGACGCCAGCCACGAGGACGTCAGCGGTCCCATTGCCACTCAGACGTCTGGGCCGAACGGGCTTCATTGCTCCTCCATCTGCGGCGTGTCATGCTGGCGTGGATTCTGAACAGAGAATTACTGAAACCAGCCCAGGCCCATTATCCACGTCACCAGCGGCTCTGGTTACCAGCAGCATCAAGGCAGCGATGGCGCGTTAGTTGACTGAGCTGACTACACGGACCCGGTCGACGGCGCTGGGTGGCCATCGTACTTCTCCCCAACGCTTGCCATCGTGGCGGTCACGCCTGTGCCAGTACAATGCCGCGTCTGATAGCAGTCGTTAGCTCGGGCAGACGGCAGCCAGACGGCAGGTCGCTAGGCTCGGGCGGCGGCGGCGCAGTTGCATGCGGCAGCCTCTCCATCAGAGCTGACTCGGTCTTGAGGCGGCGGCAGGCGGACAGTGTGAGCATTGAGTCAGCGCCAGTGCCTCGTGTTGCGTCTCGCCGCATCTGCAGCAGACATCGCCCACCCGCTCCTTCTGCCTCCTCGGCGCAGTGGATGGCGGTCGGCGGAGAGGTCAGCTGAGCGGTGCACCGTCTCGCTGGTGGGTGACCCCCAGCACACAAGGAAGATGGCGGAGTAGTATCGCGATACAAACATGCGAACGGGGGATCTCTAATTAGCAGTACAAAATATGTCTAAAATACTCTCTATGCATACACTGAAAAGAGAGTGGATGGAGGTTGGGTGAAAAGAGCGGTTGGATGGACTTGGGACGGAGAACAGTAAGAAAGCATGGTGGGCATTTTTTTAGATGGGCAACCAATTTTTTCCAAGATTCATCACATTCCTGTAAGCATGCATATGAATACCTGCACATGCATACATTCACTGAAACTTTAATTCATCAACTAGTTCCAAAATGCGTACGAAAAATAATAAATAGCCATTGTCTCATCTGCGTCTTTTGTGGGGTGTTAGCATCAGCAGCATCTTTTGTGAAGTCTCAGCCCCGGCATCTCACAAAAGATGCGGCTGCCTCGGAAAACAAGCTACACGTCAGACATTACAACAGTTAACGACCACAGCCCGGAAGACACACTTGCGTACCAGTGTTGCCACGGGCCCACGCATCGCACGACTTGGCGCATCAAGCCCAGACATCCTCGCACGCAACGCAATTTTGTGAAAGACAGACATGTGCTTCATGGCACAACCAGCATGCCGGCAGTAGTCCTGGCCCACCAGAAGGCAGAACGTATTGCCCCAGCTATTCGTGCAAAATGACCTCGAGCGAATAACCTTGTGAAACCACGGCAGTTCAGCAGCGGAGGTGCACGAATGAATTATGTGAATAGGAAGACATCAACCTAAAACGTTCGTCGTCGGTTTACCGCTGTGGGTTCTGCTTGACCGGTTGAGCAGCTCAAGGTGGACTTGCGTGTGAATAGGTGTGCAATTTACTACGGTTCTGCGACGATCTGGCATGACCCAGTTTCTGCTCCGCACCGCTTGGCTACACTCTGCCCCTCCCCTTCCATTGGAGTGCTCGTTCTTGGCTGTCGATGCGTAACTGCGCTTGCTTGCTTGTGTTTGCCGTCCACTAACCAGTAGTCGATGACAAACGGTCACTAATAGCAGGCTCCTGAGCCACACAGCACATCGCAGCCACCGTAATAAGACGAAAGCGATTAGCCCAAACTTTTACTTCTTGAGCATGGCCCATTCAATAGCAAACTGAGGCAGCCCATTCCTTTGCAACAAAACTCTCCAGTCTTCGCCGAGTCGACTCTCTCGGGCTGAGGCAGGGACCGCACACCTCAGCAGCCGGATCGCCGAGCCGACTCTCTCGGGCTGAGGTATGGACCGCACACCTCAGCAGCCGGATCGCCGAGCCGACTCTCTCGGGCTGAGGTATGGACCGCACACCTCAGCAGCCGGATCGCCGAGCCGACTCTCTCGGGCTGAGGTATGGACCGCACACCTCAGCAGCCGGATCGCCGAGCCGACTCTCTCGGGCGCCCCGCTTCGCCGAGATGCGGGCCGTGCCGTGGCATACACACCGCCGCCTGATCCGGCTAACTCCAGCCAGCGGCGCCGCGCCGCGCTGCGCCGCGCCGCCCGACGGCGCACGGCCGCGCGCACGTACCTCCCACGCGGAGCCGCCTGTCACTTCCAGGAGAAAACCCCACATAACAATTTCATAGAATTCGTGCACAAGATGTCATCTGCACATTATTGTATCGTATACTTTTGTAACGCATTTCTTCGCATGCAAATCTTCGCGAGCACAAAACTTTGTTCGGACAGATTTTAAAAACGTAAGACCTTGTATCCGCAAAACTATTTGTGGTTCGTTGCAACTCATTCTCCGCATAATGCATTGTTGGGTGCACGGAATTCTTTATACCCTTGTACCACATTCCTTCTCGTACGCAATGCCTTATATCGCATTTATTGGTACACGCATCTCTTCGCACCCACTATTTCCTGGCAGACGCAATTCCGCATACCTGCCTCTTCATATGCGTCAATATTCGTATCGTAATTTTTCGCGCCCTGAATTCATCGCATTTCTTTAATTTAAATTTGTCTTTTTTGGCTGAAGACGTCCGAAGCGTTTCAGTCAGGTAAGATGCAAGCTAGTGCGTAAACCACGTGCGATTCTCAAATTCGGAGTCGCGGCGCACGGCACGCGCGCGCCTCTGCGAAGTTGAAAACCACACGCGACTTGCGCGCTGACTTGCGCTACACGACTTGTGCGCACTTGGACTCCTTCAGCTAAGTCTCTCAGTTCTTTACATTGACCAGTGCACCACAACCAGCTTTGCTCACCACTGCAAGCATTTTATGAGACCAGGAGGGTGGGACGGATTTATTGAAGGAAGAGGCATATGGGCATACATCCCTCCCCAAACTCACGGAACATTGCTCCGCGCGGAGTACTGAGTTCTGAGAGGAAGGGATGCTTCCTGGAATTCATGCATATCTCTCCTACAGACCCAAGGTAAAACATCGGCGTTGGTAGATCACCACCAACAGTATTTTGAAATAGTATCTAGATTAAAGATAACATGTCTATGGTCCCGAGGCACCTGTCTTGACCTATGCAGAATAGCTAACGTCATTTTTGGACTGTCTTACAGGATTGGAAACCATTATTTCATGTTTACCACCGGCGCTAAGGGATAGAGGCATGGGAATCAGCACAGAGCCGCGCCAAACACCAGCCTCATGCGTTTCCATCGTATGGAGCTAGAAGGTCCTGTACTAAGACTGAGCATCATCGCATACACGGTCGGTGATGGGACCCTTCTACATGCACGTTTTATAGCTCAGAGACAAATGGAGAGCAGCATTATGAGGAATGAAGAGCCAAACAACGGAGAGAATAAAGAAATGCCAACGTTTACACTGATAATGTCAGATAGTTCTCGCGAAGGATTACACCCGCCAACGCACACGAATCAGAGAGTTGTTGACAAAGGAATGCAATACGATGAGATGTGATGCGGAGAACAGCGTGTATGAAGATAAGCGATGCGACAAAAATCGGGTATACGAATATAATGCGACACGAATGATCCCAGGTACGAAAAGGCGTAACGGCGGACGGAATCGCGGTATGGAAAAAAAGCAATGCGAAGAATCTCCTATGCGACCACACGCGGTGCAAATCATGCTATGCACAACAAAATGCCGGTACAAAAAAAATGCCAGCAAAAGAAATTCGTATGCAAACATGTCAGACAAGTACTGCTAGAAGATTTTACGAGGAGGCCTTGCTAGACGAAAGAACTAGGCTCCTACCAAGATTTGCGTACAAATAAATGTCATGTAACTACTTCCGCACCATGTTTGTGCCCGAAGTAAATTACCGCCACGCACAAAATTACCTCATTGTTGCGCCACGAAACTGTTTGCGCGGCCACACAGCCTAGCTAAACCCCAGCTGAGCGTGACCTCCTAATGCATGCGTCACACGCTCCGCCGCCTGCAGGGCCGCCGCGCCGGCCCAACCCACGCCGACGTTGATATCAAGGCACCACCGGGAATCTTCGTCAGTGAAACATTAAATGCGTGTCTCCAAACTTTTAGTAACAGGTTATGTAAAAAACATTCTGTGGTGGGACCTAAACGTGTACATTGGCAAAAAGCAAGCATCAAAACATAACCACACCACATCCAGGTGCATCAGTATACTATTATCCCCTGCGGTAAATATCAAGGCACAAAATACAAAATAGGCACATTGCAGGACCACATTCACATTACACAAAAATCCGCAAATGTTGACCAAGTCCAATTCAAATGTGAATAAATGGTCTGGATTAATGTCCAGATTTCCCGACTTTACCTTCGCCCGATTCATCTCCAATATCTCACCCGAGAAAAATTGTTTTCCAAACGTTTGACGTTGCCCCGGACAAATAAGCACCTGTCACTTCATGAACACGCAGAAAATCACGTGGCCCACCCAGATTTCATCGCAAGGCGTCAAAACATGTGGCATACGAGCGCATATGACTTCGTTCTTCCGTCCAGCGCGACACGAGACAAGGGCTGCGGCGCTACTGGTGCCGGCAGAGCGAGATGCGCCCCCCGCCGCGCATTGGAGGAGCACACGAGGCTGCAGCCAGGTGGGGCGGCTTGACCTGGTGTCGACACTCGACGCCGCAGACCTCCAGCACGGTAGGCTGGGGGCGGGTGGACTCGTAATGGCGTGACGTAGGTGACCTGAGTAGATCACCTGCACGTCATCAAGTGTCCGGTCATCCGGCAAGGCCACGGATCGGGCCAGGGCAATGTGTCACGCGACAATGTCCAGCTGTCTGACCATCGATAGCATCTGCAACGATTACGCCGCCGTTACGCGAAATTAGTCTAAATTATCCCGAAATGGCACGTGTTGCGACATAATTGCACGTCGTGTATGTAGAAGGTCCGAGTGGATCTGATTGGTAGTTTATGGGGGTGACGTGACCTCCAGCCCAGCGGGGGACCGCCACGACCCGAGCCCGGCACAAAGCCGTCGGCAGTCCCGCGTCTGGGCTCGGTGACGTAACTCTTCCAGTGGCCTCGGTGCAGTGCGGACTCGGCGCTGACCCAGTGCTGCGTTGAGACACGTGGCGCCGCGTCACCACCTCGTCGCCCGATCCCTGTGGCGCCAGGCCCGCCGGCGGCGCGCCATCCCGCTGGGAGGCAGCCGTCAAACTTAATGTCCATTTGTTTAACGACGGACAGGACGCTCAGTTTGACACACATCCCGGCTCGGAGATATGAACAAAGTCGACAACCGAAACCGCGGTTTATGAGGAATGCTTGAGAGAGATGAAACGAAAATTAGAGCCTTATAAGTAGGTCGTTTTTTGCAACTTATAATCAAAATAATCACATGGCTTATTGCAGTCCTCTGAAACTGCGCGCGCAAGTTACAAAACGATTAGAGATTAAAGCATGGGAGCTTTCGCAAAGGAATCGCGATGAATTTGTGAGACGCAAGCAGAAGCATCTCCGTGCTCTCGGAAAGTCAGGGAAATGTCAATCCATAGAGCACAGTAAAAAAATCAATCGGACCCCCTGAGAATTATATGGAGGCAATGTATGGAACAATGTATAGCTTAACGCATAGAATACACAGAACGTACCTCTCGAACTCGTTGTTAAAAACAAAGGAAGGGAAACAAGTGGGAGGGAGCAAATAAAATTTCGCGAAGAAATACCACCTATTTACAAAGACTACACTGCGCGCAATTATTGCAACGGTAAATCAGCGTTATCAATGCAGGCCTTATTCATGGCAATATGAATCAGCCATGCTAATAACGGTTCCCCTATGAGGCCAGCCGCCAACGTGGCAGCAGCGACGGGACCCCCAGTTTGGAGGGTCGCAGGGGCCAGTCGCTAACGTGGAGCGGGGACGGGACCCCCCAGTTTGGAGGGTCGCAGGGCCAGCCGCTAACGTGCAGCGTGGACGGGACGCCTGGTTTGGAGGGTCAGAGAGCCAGCCGCTAGCCCCGAGCTGGGGACGGATCGCCTGGTTTGGAGGGTCAACAGGGTAGGCCGCCAGCCCCGAGCGGGGATGGGACGCCTGGCTTGGAGGATCGCAGGGCCAGCCGCCAACGTGCAGCAGGGACGGGACGTCCTGGCTTGGAGGATCAACAGGGTAGGCCACCAGCCCCGAGCGGGATGGGACGCCTGGCTTGGAGGGTCGCAGGTCAGCCGCCAACCTGGAGCGGGGACGGTACCGTCTGGTTTGGAGGGTCACAGGGCCAGCCGCTAGCCCTCGAGCTGAGACGGGTTGAGGCCCATGCCTCAACAGCGGGACAGGCTTCGTTATCAGAAGCGACGCCCCCCCCCCCCCCCCCCCCACCAACCGGCGGATATCCGCTGCCTGCGACCTTCGGGTCGGTGGGGCGCGCCAGCGGCAGGCGACTGCGCAGCAGCGCGACTGAGGTCCCTAGAAGTTGTGGAGGCGTCCTCAACCCGCTTATTGTGGTGCTGGGAGAGAAGCCTGTAGTAAAGTGGTCAGGGAGCAGTTGACTTCCGTGTCAAATTACTGGTCAAAATTTTCGAGTCGGCTCAGCTTCGAAATCGAATAACCAAAGATGAGCAGCGACGCACGATTAAGGAGTCAATAAACTAACGGCAAGCAAATTCTACGTCTACTTTGAATTGTTATGGTGACGCATAGCACCCATATCAAGTATGGCTTATGCGCTATCAATAACTATTTTGCCCGTTTGCCATGCTGAAAGAGTGCAATCCAGTGTCATTCTTGCTCAAATTTTTATTATTTGGCCTGCTAAAAGCATGAAATAAAATGCTTAGAGCTCATGCCTATTAATGGTAACAACGACGAAAACATCTCAGCTCAAGCTCAATAAACACTGCACATATCTACATACACTCGAGAAAAAAAAGAGATTCTTGCGAACACTTCCATGCATTAAGCAAAGAAAACTCACAGCGGGAAGGAAAAAAATTAAAGGGGCCTCACTCTAGATGTGACAGTCTCATCCAAAGCCGCCGCTCTGCGCTCTAGCATTACGAAACGATGACTGATTAAATCATGTTGGTGTTAACGAACGAGCGCTTTAGTTGTACAAACGACTTCAATTATTTTTCCGAACATGTGAATGCACGGCATGAACGCTCGTGATGAACGACCTTTCGGAGGCGAGAACCTGTGGTGAGTGAACAGCGTCCTGCCACCTAAAAGGTCAAACAGATCGCATTTCATCCACGGTTGAGTTGTGTATTGCCCGACTCATTTGTTCCTTCGAATTCTCAATGGCCTGCCAATTTACGCCAGCAGCTTGTTTGGCCCATCCAGTTTGAGAAGGTGGCGTAGCTACGACATTTAAACCGAAACAGCAAAAACATGTGCGGAACAGGCGACGAGAAGCAAGAAACGTGATCGAGAGTCGTGCGATAACACCAGTGAGCGACGCGGCGACTGTGTGTACAGGGCGCACGGGCCTAGTCAGTCTAATGCGTTTTCCTAAACCATCATTCATTTGTCTTCCTTGCGGGCTGAGACGCCAGTCGCGAGAGTACCGCATACGTTATGCGTTATGCGCGTGTCGACACCAAGAAAGAATACGATCTATGTCGGAGAAAGCTCCAAGCAGCGGGGGCGGGGACGAGACATCATAGCACCCATTTGTAAGTGTCACCGAAACCTCAGTGTCGGTGGTCCCTTCTCGGGAAAGGCCAACCACGCACCGCGTAGACCATCGGCAGAACGGCCGTGGGAGTCACGTCCCACCGCAGCAGTCAGCTCGTGCGGTCGAGCTGCGGTGGGCCTCGGGTGGGGCGGACGTCACCGCCGACCAACTCACCTGACACACTGCCCAGGTTCGGCACGGTCCACGGGTCTAATGGGCGGGCTGCGGTGGGGCTCAGATGGGGCGGACGTCCCCGCCGACCAACTCACCTGACACACTGCCCAGGCTCAGCACGGTCCACCAGGGGTTGCGCTTGCCGCCGGGCCGCGGGTGGCCGCGGCGGCCGTCGCCGCTGCCCTCATCCGTCACGTACACTTCCACCGCGTGCGGCTGCAGCTGGTCGGAGCCGCGCCGCCCGGCCCCATCCACCGGCGCCGACATCGCCGCTACGTCTGTCGGCCGTGCCCGCGCCGTGCCCGCGCGCCGCGCTCCGCCCGGCGGCCGCCAGCCCGCGTCACCGCCTCGCGCTCTGCGGCGGGCGTCGCGCCGCTCCGCGAGCTCTCACGGCGCGCCGGCCGGCCGGCCGCGTCCAGAGGCTGCGCCGAGCCGGCGTCGCCCTGTCAGAGGGTGTACCGTTGCACGTACACGGCGAGGTGGACCCAGCGGTCTTTAACTGGCGCCCTAATTGGAAGAGCGACATGCCGGGTGCCGTCGGGGGCTCCTGCAGCCGGCAGGTCCTCCGCCGCGCCGTCGCCACTGTCACCGGGCCAAGGTCGCCACGACTCGAGTGTGCTCGGCGCCACGGACACCGTCGTTTGAGCCTATTTCTTCTAATACGGTCACTATGGGAGGTCGCACTTCCAGTTCTTACTGTGGTGCACAATGGGCACACACCAGTGTGCGCCCGCGTGGTACAGGCATATCAAATACCAGAACTAGTGCGTTGTAATAAAAAGCAGATTTAAGGAATGTTTCCTCTGTCTTCATGAATACCGGATGAAATCTTCCAGATTTCCAGCGGGGCTAGAATCCCTGGTGTGATGAGTCACAAGGAGATCAATGCTTTTCATGCGCCATCCCGCAGGCACGGCTGACGTCGGCTCACCATCTTCCCCGAATCTCAATCCCTGGGATTGGGACTGGGGCCTGGATTACGGCTGCATAAGCTTCTCATTAGTACGCGATAGTGTATCTAACAGACATAAATTATCTCCGAAAGACCAGCACCCAAACCATGCCCGTCAAACTTGTAGGATTACTGGCACTCAACGTAGCGAGAACCGCCATCAACTGCCGCCGCTGACTGATCCGTTCCCAGCCAGCACGTCATATATAAATTTGGCGCAATGATGTGTTGTACAAGCATTTTAAGCACCAAGAATCCTTCTTATATATTCATGGTACATGAAATGTGTATGCTGACCTCCAATAACCTTTCGTGAGAGTTTTGCGTGAAATGAAAACAGTTCCGAGGGTCAGTGAAGGTTGCTTCTGCCGCGAAACATATGTCACGGGGTAGTCGATAATGATTGGTCGGTGCACGACATGGATCACTAACGCGGTCACCTGCCAGCCGAGGTGTCCAAATGAGGCCCGTGTAAACCGCAGTGGTCGAAGACTGGGTGAGGCGGTACTTTCCGTGGTGGGTGGGTGGGGCGTGGGGCGAGGTATCGAGTGCTCCAATGGTCCCGCCGGGGGATGGAGAGGCTTGCAAAGCGCCCCTTCCGTCCAGAGGGGAGCATGCAGGCTAAACGTACCCCCCCCCCCCCCCGCAATCTCTGACTTCGATCAGAGTAGCGATCAGCGACCCTTCGGCCCAAGCTTTTAGTTTCATTAGGGTTGCCGGGCTCCGTGGGCTCCACAGGAGCGATAAAGGGGTCCTGAGTGCTGAGGTGGCCGCCTTACGGGTCAGTCTCGGCTACCACCTACAGCAACCAACAATCTCGGACCGGATTTGCCAACATGTGGGTGCCTCTTGTCGACCCCCCACGCGGGTAGCCGGCTTGTCAGGCGCCGCCCTCGTACAGCACTGGCCAGGAGCCAAGCAAGTTGGGCGACAGGCCCGAGGGAAGCCGTCGGGTGTGGTGTCCGCCTGCTGCTGCAACTGTGGAGCTGATGTTCCAGCTGCCCTAGCTCGCACCGAGGAAGTGCTAGGCCAGCCCCTCGTGAGTCAGGGCACTGGCTCCCGCGGACTCGCGCCCGGTGGCTTCGCGGCAGCACTTTGAGCGCGCGGGTTGTCTTCTGTGGCACAGAGGGTGAGGGGGGGGGAGGGGCGATTCAGCAGCAGTACAACGGGGGGGGGGGGGGGGGATTCCAATTCAATGGTCGGGGAGCCTGTGCGTCGAAAACTAAGACAGCTGCTCACGAATCACCATGCCACGAACAGGGCTCTCGCGGGCTTCCAATACACAGTGTCCCCTCCCCAGCAGGGTCCGAACCATGGACCTCGTCGACAAGCACTTAAATGCAGCGCGGCGCGGTTCCCAGTCATGAGGAGCGAGCAGGAGAGATCGAAACAGCGAGATCTGAGCCCGCTCCGACGCCTGGGCGGCGTGCTTCTAATGACCGGTGAGCCCACCTGGGGCCAGGGGCAGGTCGGGTGGCCGGTCTTCGCGACGGTCTTGACATGAAAAACAGTGAGAGAGATTCTGATGTAGACATAATGCAACTCTAGGCGGCGTCTCGAGTGTGCAGTGTCAGGTTTCTGTCTGACGTCATAATACATTCGACAGCGTCTCGAATCGGCGGCAAATTCATGGTTATGCTCCGGCGGTCACAAATATGTTCCATCTAATTTTCAGATATGTGCAAGATAACGCACTCTAAATGCGAAGGCGCCTGTAAAAAACTTAGTCACCACCACTTAGTTGAAATTATCAGTGCGCCGGCCTTTTGGAGGGACCGGCCCCGCCTGGCAGCGGGCGCCGGTCGCCGGTCTCAGGGTCAGGTCCAAACCGGCCGGGGCCGGACCGGCAAGTCAGCCTGTGTGCCCTCAGCACTCACATGCGAGCGGTTCCTCGCGGGGTTCGGCCCGGTGGCGGCCGGGTATTCCCGCCGTGCCACCACCTAGCCACTACACTATCGGTACTCTCACATTGGTTATCTGCACATCCCTGATGAGTAGCAGTGTTTTTATAAATAAATACTAGCACACGCTGTTTCATTTATTTATTGTCACAGCTGCATTGAAGATGTGAAATGATATTTTATTTCCTTACAGGCGCCTTCGTATTAACACGCGCCCGGGTCGCCGGTTGGACACCCTTCGCTCGGGTGGGGGTATATTTGCCCCCACTAAAATCTCGGGAACTCAGAGAGATAGATACCAAATTTACAGGGTGTTTTGGCCTGTACCTGAACTCACCTTGGTCAAAGTTTGGGGTTCCTAGATTATGACTTTTGGGTCAAATAGGGTCAAATAAGGTCAATCTCAAGCCTGGTCTCTAAAGTGCCCCAGAACCTAGATGTCTGTCCCAAGCAAAAGGTTACATGCTCATTTAAGGTCAGTGACCTTTTTGACCTTTCAAAGGTCATGGTGATCAAAATCATACAAGACTGCTTTGAGTTTTGCATCTTAATAAGTCACAAAAATAACGCTAGGCAGTATATTCCTAAAAACGAGATGTTGACCTAGGTCATCTTAGGCCATTGTCCTATCATGACTTTTGGGAAGTCCATGGAAGATGTATAATGTGGTTATACATTATCTGTTATCAATAACTTCGAAGTGAGCACCAGAAACTACCAAATGCAGCAAGTCCTACCTTTAAAACTGGCCTGAGGTCAACGGAAATTGTTCCTTCAATCAGTGTTGCCTAAGAAAGCATTTCAAGATGTATGGCTTCGTCTAACTCTCCGTCGTTGGATCAGATTGAACGATTCCCTAGAAATTCCCCTTGCAGGATCCATGGGCTGTCTTGGACTTGCCGTAGATCAGCGACCTTACAAGGTTCACCTAAATTTATAATACCGAACGATCTGCTATGTCACTGTCTACAGCCATGCAAAATATGGCGCGGCTGCGCCGCGCCGTTCGCAAACCATTCCGGAAAAACGTTCGGTGTTGGGTAAATTTGACCTACACCCGAGGGCGTGTTTAGAGCGCCCTATCTTGCACACATTTGAAAAATTCACGGTAACACATTCGAGATCAACGGAACATGGCCAGGAGTTTGCCACCGATTCGAGACGCTGTCAAATGTATTGTGACGTCAAAGAGACCCGCTAATGCACACTCGAGACGCCGCCGAGAGTTGTATTATGTCTACATCAGAATATCTCTCACTGCTTTCCATGTAAAAAATTGTAATCGGTGGGTGAATCGCGTGTTCGTATTTATGTTCTCAATATATCAATCACTTGAGGAACTCCAGGTGTTTTACCTTTATTGCGAGCTTTGTAAATCACCGCTTATTCTGTGGCACTGAGCAAGACCTGAATCGGCTTTGTGTTGTGTAGAAACCTGTGACTGTACATCTAACCGGAATACTACTTGATACTGAGTTAATGTCTTTATTTTTGTCTGAAAAAAGACTTGCACGGCAGGACAATACCAAAACAGGTATTGTCGTTGAGATGAGATATTTCGTCGTCGCCTTCACAAAGGGTGCAGTCACTGGTGTTAAAAATATGTACAGTAAATATAATTATATGAGTCGTTATTATCCTTCTCACAACTTTGTGAGACTACCTGGATAATTTAATAACTTTGTAATGGAAGATCGTAGATACACATCTTTTGTTAATTCTTTCACTTGCAGTAGGCGCCATCCACAAAAGTCAGTATTGTGGACCCATTGCCTTTCGTTCTCTTACATGTGTTATTAATTTTGTCTGCAACACCCCAAGAAGTAGCGAGTAACAGTAGCTAGCAAAATCCGGCTGATGCAAAAAATAACTTTAATCTAAATGGAATATCTCGCCTTTCGGAGGGGATCTCACGGGCTGCATTTTCTGTCTTCCAAGGTAAGCGACGTCTGAAAGCGTCACAGCACATGGATGTCCTTGCAATACGATACTGTCGTTATATTCCTTCCCGTGTAACCATGCCGGCATTTTCTGCATTAAAAAGACATTCAATAAACCACAGACCGCAATTATCCAATGGTAAAGCACATGTTTTGAGCTTTGTGTACTAAGAGATCTACATAGTTACTTTTCCTTACTCTCAAGGTTTGGTTTGTACGCAGCGTTATAATGGATAAGCAGCTGTATGAAATCCTTCCAAAAGACTTTCTTAAGATGCGACTTGCGATATAAGTGGAGTGCAATATCTCTCAGGGTCTACCAGCTCCACATATACCATGATAGTCTAAGTGCCTGCTGAGTTTGTCAAATGTTGTAAAGTGTATTTCATATTTGTATGAGGTTTTTGAACTGAAATAGACATATTCGAAGACCATTCGGTGCAGTTCATAGCCCTGCGCTTTTAAAAACCTGAACCCGTCGCGTTTCTGACCTACATACCCGCGAAGATGTGCAGACTTTTTAGGGTAAACTATTTCAAGATCACCCAGGCATTCATGACGCTATTCTATTAAAACGTCATTCAAATTCCGCCATTCCGTTGGCCAAGCGGGGATCAAGACCAAGAAAAAGTACGATTGTCGAGTCATTCATATCTGGCGTTCGTGAACACGACTTCCAGATATAACGACCGTCAGTTGTCTCTCAATCAATGTCGTGCAAGGTACGATAACGTGATCAAACAATGACGCATTGACGAGCATATTTAATGAACAGAGAAATTGCGTTGTCTGTGGCAGCCTTTTCCATTCAAAAGTATACCGATAGTTATAAGTGAGCTTAATTTCTGATAGCTGATGCATGTTTCAATATATCCAATTGCAGAGCATTTCCTCTAACCATAACCGTTGCCAATTGTGCATAAAGGCTGTCCAGCTAACTACATGGAGGGCATGGTGCCATGGTGCTGATTAAACTGCATTTTTTCAATCGGATTAGGTCTCTCACTTCATAACAAGCTGTAAAATATTTTTGTGACTTTCGTTATGCACGCTAGATAAGGTGTCCGGAACACCATACAAGGGTGCACCAGGTATGGGAGCGGCATAGCCCTTTCATTATCATTCCTCTTTACGTTTGTGAAACGTGGTCTTTTTCATTGAGATCATTTTCTAACAGCGGAAACTTTTCTCTGGAATCGCTCACGTGGTCTGATGAATACTCCTTCTATCGCGAAAGCCTACAATTGCAATTTCGCCGACTCACTCCGTAGTGCTCTTAAGTGTCCTTTGGTATAAGCGAACCAAGTGGCACGCATGATGTTTTGTTCCAATTGACAAGCCTGCCAGGAAAAATCGGCGAACTCAGGTCTGGCTTCTCACAATGAACGATCAGACCTATCTAAAAGCAACACGATATCATCTGCATGTTGACTGATACGGACTCCTACGTTTGTCCCAATTTGAATGTCACTCAGTTCGTTGGGCTTTGCTATTTGAGTTGCAAGATTTTTTACAGCTATGCTGAATGAGCAACCGTAACCGGATCACCTTGTTCTGCTCCTTGGTGCGGGTAAATGTTATCACCAATTTCACCAATTTGCTCTTTGTTGTACATTGTATTAACCTACATGATAGCGTCTGTGCTCAAGTCTAATTGTGTTGTGCGTGCGCATTGCTTTTTTCAGGCGTTCCAGACTATCGGTCCTGCTGCCTCTAAATCTGCTGTCATAATCAGACCCGACTACCCCGTAGATTTATTCCTGTTGCCACATCACGCGCAAAGCGACTATTCTCGCCGATCTATCCTCTGCAAAAATACTACTGGAAACAACTGTCGACATAATATTGTATCGACATGCAGTAGGGGCAGCGGGAGTTATCTTTTCAGTTAGTGCTTCGGTTGGCTCTTTTGGGTATCAAAATTTTGTATCAGCATCGGAAATGCTACTCCTTGCAAGACACAATGAAATATGCTCGATACAAAACGAACTCAATTTCTTCCAGAATATTGAAGAAATCGACTAAAAAGTCGTTGTGTTCAATGATTCTGCCTTTTCTATGTCCTGTATTGCTGTAAGTCAGCTCTTGTACGGTAAATTGTGCCTCAAAGTCAAGTAAACATTCCATGCAAATGCTAAGTCTGGTACAATTACATCAGCCACAGCATATTTTTAAGTGTTTTAGGAAAGGGTTGCAAAAATATTACTCACTTTGTAATTGTTTGACCTCCTTTTTCGATATGTGGCACGGGCCTCCGAGCAATGTTCCGAACTGGAAAATATACCAATCGAAACAATTTCTTAAGATAAAAAGTACTTGGAATTTTTCCCGTCCTCCTCATGCCACTGTATTCGAGAACGTTCAATCAGATTGTCTAATAAACTTTGCTACACCCTTGTTGTTATCTTCTTGCTGTTTGCTTTTGTCCCGATTTCTTTTTTACAGGAATTGCACCTTTAAAACCGATTTGTTAGCTTTAAAGGCCAGATACGCTGTGTCCATTCTGCTTCGCAAGGTTTTTGCTTCATCTCGCTGACGAACAGCTTTTCCTTTAAAGTACTGTGCAGTTTCTACTCTAATTTAGCAAAAGTGTTTCCTTAAATTAATTGATGTCATTTGAAAACGACAGTGAAATAAAGTGACTTAAGTTAGTGGCATATTTCTCGGCATAAACGGGAATAGCATATTGTAGAACAGTATTTCTGTTACACGTTTTTCAAAGTAATACGCCTTCTGAACCGCGTAATGCCGAAGTTTAAACTACCCAATCTCGGCTCTTGTTATAATTTTGCGACAGGCAAAGTCATTGCTAATTCGCTGTGATCTGCCCCATACTCGGGCCTAGCTGATATCTCACTGATAAAATATTCTGCTGAACGTTAACAAAAAGTGAATATAATCTGCCACATTTCAAAAGGATTATTTCTGGTCCAGGTGAGCTTTAGTTGTTTTGGGTGTTCTTGAATTGTTTTGGATGTTTCTCTCGTATGTCTTCAAACTCATTGTGACTGATGTAAATTAAAAGCAGCCCTGTTGCATTTACGTTACATTCGCGGGCATAATTAAGCGAATCGGCTTGGGGATCTGCCACAGAATTGAAAACCCCGGAAACTCGCCTGGAGCTGGGCGCAGGGTGTCCGCCCCCGCCCTTTGTGAGCGGCAGCTTACGGGGTTCAGTCTGGTGGCTGCCGGGTATCCCCCCGCCGCTACCGTGTCCCCCGGGCGAACACAGGCTTCTGGGTAGGGCTTGCTTCGAGACGGGGAAACCGCCTCGAACCTCCTCAAAGAGCGCCGCCTCTCACGCTGGGGGCGA
>NW_023596576.1:10508810-10565687 GCF_011947565.3 Pollicipes pollicipes
TTAGCCCAAACTTTTACTTCTTGAGCATGGCCCATTTCAATAGCAAACTGAGGCAGCCCATTCCTTTGCTACAAAACTCCAGTCTCTCCGAGTCGACTCTCTCGGGCTGAGGCATGGACGCACACCTCAGCAGCCGGATCGCCGAGCCGACTCTCTCGGGCTGAGGTATGGACCGCACACCTCAGCAGCCGGATCGCCGAGCCGACTCTCGGGCTGAGGTATGGACCGCACACCTCAGCAGCCGGATCGCCGAGCCGACTCTCTCGGGCTGAGGTATGGACCGCACACCTCAGCAGCCGGATCGCCGAGCCGACTCTCTCGGGCTGAGGTATGGACCGCACACCTCAGCAGCCGGATCGCCGAGCCGACTCTCTCGGGCTGAGGTATGGACCGCACACCTCAGCAGCCGGATCGCCGAGCCGACTCTCTCGGGCGCCCCGCTTGCCGAGACGGGCCGTGCCGTGGCATACACACCGCCGCCTGATCCGGCTAACTCCAGCCAGCGGCGCCGCGCCGCGCTGCGCCGCGCCGCCTGACGGCGCACGGCCGCGCGCACGTACCTCCCACGCGGAGCCGCCTGTCACTTCCAGGAGAAAACCCCACATAACGATTTCATAGAATTCGTGCACAAGATGTCATCTGCACATTACTGTATCGTATACTTTTGTAACGCATTTCCTCGCATGCAAATCTTCGCGAGCACAAAACTTTGTTCGGACAGATTTTAAAAACGTAAGACCTTGTATCTGCAAAGCTATTTGTGATTCGTTGCAACTCATTCTCCGCATAATGCATTGTTGGGTGCACGGAATTCTTTATACCCTTGTACCACATTCCTTCTCGTACGCAATGCCTTATATCGCATTTATTGGTACACGCATCTCTTCGCACCACTATTTCCTGGCAGACGCAGTTCCGCATACCTGCCTCTTCATACGCGTCAATATTCGTATCGTAATTTTCGCGCCCTGAATTCATCGCATTTTTTAATTTAAATTTGTCAGTTTTGGCTGAAGACGTCCGAAGCGTTTCAGTCAGGTAAGATGCAAGCTAGTGCGTAAACCACGTGCGATTCTCAAATTCGGGAGTCGCGGCGCACGGCACGCGCGCGCCTCTGCGAAGTTGAAAACCACACGCGGCTTGCGCGCTGACTTGCGCTACACGACTTGTGCGCACCTGGACTCCTTCAGCTAAGTCTCTCAGTCTTTACATTGACCAGTGCACCACAACCAGCTTTGCTCACCACTGCAAGCATTTTATGAGACCAGGAGGGTGGGACGGATTTATTGAAGGGAAGAGGCATATGGGCATACATCCCTCCCCAAACTCACGGAACATTGCTCCGCGCGGAGTACTGAGTTCTGAGAGGAAGGGATGCTTCCTGGAATTCATGCATATCTCTCCTACAGACCCAAGTAAAACATCGGCGTTGGTAGATCACCACCAACAGTATTTTGAAATAGTATCTAGATTAAAGATAACTGTCTATGGTCCCGAGGCACCTGCCTTGACCTATGCAGAATAGCTAACGTCATTTTTGGACTGTCTTACAGGATTGGAAACCATTATCTCATGTTTACCACCGGCGCTAAGGGATAGAAGCATGGGAATCAGCACAGAGCCGCGCCAAACACCAGCCTCATGCGTTTCCATCGTATGGAGCTAGAAGGTCCTGTACTAAGACTGAGCATCATCGCATACACGGTCGGTGATGGGACCCTTCTACATGCACGTTTATAGCTCAGAGACAAATGGAGAGCAGCATTATGAGGAATGAAGAGCCAAACAACGGAGAGAATAAAGAAATGCCAACGTTTACACTGATATGTCAGATAGTTCTCGCGAAGGATTACACCCGCCAACGCACACGAATCAGAGAGTTGTGACGAAGGAATGCAATACGATGAGATGATGTGATGCGGAGAACAGCGTGTATGAAGATAAGCGATGCGACAAAAATCGGGTATACGAATATGCGACACGAATAATCCCAGGTACGAAAAGGCGTAACGCGAGGAATCGCGTATGGAAAAAAGCAATGCGAAGAATCTCCTATGCGACCAAACGCGGTGCCAAATCATGCATGCACAACAAAATGCGGTACAAAAAATGCAGCAAAGAAATTCGTATGCAAACATGTCAGACAAGTAACTGCTAGAAGATTTACGAGGAGCCTTTGCTAGACGAAGACTTAGGCTCCTACCAAGATTTGCGTACAAATAAATGTCATGTAACTACTTCCGCACCATGTTTTGTGCCCGAAGTAATTACGCGCCACGCACAAAATTACTCATTGTTGCGCCACGAACTGTTGCGCGGCCACACAGCAGCTAACCCCAGCTGGAGCGTTGACCTCCTAATGCAGCGTCACACGCTCCGCCGCTGCAGGGCGCGCGCCGGCCAACCCACGCGACGTTGATCAAGTCACCACCGGAATCTTCGTCAGTGAACATTAAATGCGTGTCTCCAAACTTTTAGTAACAGGTTATGTAAAAAACATTCTGTGGTGGGACCTAAACGTGTACATTGGTAAAAAGCAAGCATCAAAACATAACCACACCACATCCAGGTGTATCAGTATACTATCATCCCTGCGGTAAATATCAAGGCACAAAATACAAAATAGGCACATTGCAGGACCACATTCACATTACACGAAAATCCGCAAAAGTTGACCAAGTCCAATTCAAATGAGAATAAATGGTCTGGATTAATGTCCAGATTTCCCGACTTTACTTTCGCCCGATTCATCTCCAATATCTCACCCGAGAAAAATTGTTTTCCAAACGTTTGACGTTGCCCCGGACAAATAAGCACCTGTCACTTCATGAACACGCAGAAAATCACGTGGCCCACCCAGATTTCATCGCAAGGCGTTAAAACATGTGGCATACGAGCGCATATGACTTCGTTCTTCCGTCCAGCGCGACACGAGACAAGGGCTGCGGCGCTACTGGTGCCGGCAGAGCGAGATGCGCCCCCCGCCGCGCATTGGAGGAGCACACGAGGCTGCAGCCCAGGTGGGCGGCTTGACCTGTGTCGACACTCGACGCCGCAGACCTCCAGCACGGCAGGCTGGGGGCGAGGTGGACTCGTAATGGCGTGATGTAGGTGACCTGAGTAGATCACCTGCACGTCATAAGTGTCCGGTCATCCGGCAAGGCCACGGACCGGGCCAGGGCAATGTGTCACGCGACAATGTCCAGCTGTCTTACCGTCGATAGCATCTGCACGATTTACGCCGCCGTTACGCGAAATTAGTCCTAAATTATCCCGAAATGGCCGTGTTGCGACATATTGCACGTCGTGTATGTAGAAGGTCCGAGTGGATCTGATTGGTAGTTTATGGGGGTGACGGTGACCTCCAGCCCAGCGGGGGACCGCCACGACCCGAGCCCGGCACAAAGCCGTCGGCAGTCCCGCGTCTGGGCTCGGTGACGTAACTCTTCCAGTGACCTCGGTGCAGTGCGGACTCGGCGCTGACCCAGTGCTGCGTTGAGACACGTGCGCCGCGTCACCACCTCGTCCGCCCGATCCCTGTGGCGCCAGGCCCGCCGGCGGCGCGCCATCCCGCTGGGAGGCAGCCGGTCAAACTTAATGTCATTTGTTAACGACGGACAGGACGCTCAGTTTGACACCATCCCGGCTCGGAGATATGAACAAAGTCGACAACCGAAACCGCGGTTTCTGAGGAATGCTTGAGAGAGATGAAACGAAATTAGAGCTTTATAAGTAGGTCGTTTTTGCAACTTATAATCAAAATAATCACATGGCTTATTGCAGTCTCTGAACCTGCGCGCGCAAGTTACAAACGATTAGAGATTAAAGCATGGGAGCTTTCGCAAAGGAATCGCGATGAATTTGTGAGACGCAAGCAGAAGCATCTCCGTGCTCTCGGAAAGTCAGGGAATGTCAATCCATAGAGCACAGTAAAAAAATCAATCGGAACCCCCTGAGAATTATATGGAAGCAATGTATGGAACAATGTATAGCTTAACGCATAGAATACACAGAACGTACCTCTCGAAATACGTTGTTAAAAACAAAGGAAGGGAAACAAGTGGGAGGGAGCAAATAAAATTTCGCGAAGAAATACACCATATTTTACAAAGACTACACTGCGCGCAATTTATTGCAACGGTAAATCAGCGTTATCAAATGCAGGCCTTATTCATGGCAATATGAATCAGCCATGCTAATAACGGTTCCCCTGTGAGGCCAGCCGCCAACGTGCAGCAGCGACGGGACCCCCAGTTTGGAGGGTCGCAGGGCCAGCCGCTAACGTGGAGCGGGGACGGGACCCCCAGTTTGGAGGTCGCAGGGCCAGCCGCTAACGTGCAGCGGTGACGGGACGCCTGGTTTGGAGGGTTCAGAGAGCCAGCCGCTAGCCCCGAGCTGGGACGGATCGCCTGGTTTGGAGGGTCACAGGGTAGGCCCGCCAGCCCCGAGCGGGGATGGGACGCCTGGCTTGGAGGATCGCAAGGGCCAGCCGCCAACGTGCAGCAGGGACGGGAACGTCCTGGCTTGGAGGATCACAGGGTAGGCGCCAGCCCCGAGCGGGGGATGGGGACGCTGGCTTGGAGGGTCGCAGGGTCAGCCGCCAACCTGGAGCGGGACGGGACGTCTGGTTTGGAGGGTCACAGGGCCAGCCGCTAGCCTCGAGCTGAGACGGGTTGAGGCCCATGCCTCAACAGCGGGACAGGCTTCGTTATCAGAAGCGACGCCCCCCCCCCCCCCCCCCACCCAACCGGCGGATATCCGCTGCCTGCGACCTTCGGGTCGGGGGTGGGGCGCGCCAGCGGCAGGCGGACTGCGCAGCAGCGCGACTGAGGTCCCTAGAAGTTGTGGAGGCGTCTCAACCCGCTTATTGTGGTGCTGGGAGAGAAGCCTGTAGTTAAGTGGTCAGGGAGCAGTTGACTTCCGTGTCAAATTACTGGTCAAAATTTTCGAGTCGGCTCAGCTCGGAAAATCGAATAACCAAAGATGAGCAGTGACGCACGATTAAGGAGCCAATAAACTAACGGCAGCAAATTTACGTCTACTTTGAATTGTTATGGTGGCGCATAGCACCCATATCAAGTATGGCTTATGCGCTATCAACAACTATTTTGCCCCGTTGCCATGCCTGAAAGAGTGCAATCCAGTGTCATTCTTGCTCAAATTTTTATTATTTGGCCTGCTAAAAGCATGAAATAAATGCTTAGAGCTTATGCCTATTAATGGTAACAACGGACGAAAACATCTCAGCCAAGCTCATAAACACTGCACATATCTACGTAACTCGAGAAAAAAAGAGATTCTTGCGAACACTTCCATGCATTAAGCAAAGAAAACTCACAGCGGGAAAGGAAAAAATTAAAGGGGCTCACTCTTAGATGTGACAGTCTCATCCAAAGCCGCCCGCTCCTGCGCTCTAGCATTACGAAACGATGACTGATTAAATCATGTTGGTGTTAACGAACGAGCGCTTTAGTTGTACACACGACTTCAATTATTCTCCGAACATGTGAATGCACGGCATGAACGCTCGTGATGAACGACCTTTCGGAGGCGAGAACCTGTGGTGAGTGAACAGCGTCCTGCCACCTAAAAGGTCAAACAGATCGCATTTCATCCACGGTTGAGTTGTGTATTGCCCGACTCATTTGTTCCTTCGAATTCTCAATGGCCTGCCAATTTACGCCAGCAGCTTGTTTGGCCCATCCAGTTTGAGAAGGTGGCCTAGCTACGACATTTAAGACACGAAACAAGCAAAACACGTGCGGAACAGGCGACGAGAATGCAAGAAACGTGATCGAGGAGTCGAGCGATAACACCAGTGAGCAACGCGGCGACTGTGGTGATTACAGGGCGCACGGGCCTAGTCAGTCTAATGCGTTTCCTAAACCGCATCATTCATTTGTCTTCCTTGCGGGGTGAGGCGCCAGTCGCGAGAGTAGCCGCATACGTTATGCGTTATGCGCGTGTCGACACCAAGAAAGAAAATACGATCTATGGTCTGAGAAAGCTCCAAGCAGCGGGGGCGGGGGACGAGACGTCATAGCACCATTTGTAAGTGTCACCGAAACCTCAGTGTTCGGTGGTCCCCTGCTCGGGAAAGGCCAACCACGCACCGCGTAGACCATCGGCAGAACGGCCGTGGGAGTCACGTCACCGCAGCAGTCAGCTCGTGCGGTCGAGCTGCGGTGGGCCTCGGGTGGGGCGGACGTCACCGCCGACCAACTCACCTGACACACTGCCCAGGTTCGGCACGGTCCACCGGGGTCTAATGGGCGGGCTGCGGTGGGGCTCAGATGGGGGCGGACGTCCCCGCCGACTAACTCACCTGACACACTGCCCAGGCTCAGCACGGTCCACCAGGGGTTGCGCTTGCCGCCGGGCCGCGGGTGGCCGCGGCGACCGTCGCCGCTGCCCTCATCCGTCACGTACACTTCCACCGCGTGCGGCTGCAGCTGGTCGGAGCCGCGCCGCCCGGCCCCATCCACCGGCGCCGACATCGCCGCTACGTCTGTCGGCCGTGCCCGCGCCGTGCCCGCGCGCCGCGCTCCGCCCGGCGGCCGCCAGCCCGCGTCACCGCCTCGCGCTCTGCGGCGGCGTCGCGCCGCTCCGCGAGCTCTCACGGCGCGCCGGCCGGCCGGCCGCGTCCAGAGGCTGCGCCGAGCCGGCGTCGCCCTGTCAGAGGGTGTACCGTTGCACGTACACGGCGAGGTGGACCCAGCGGTCTTTAACTGGCGCCCTAATTGGAAGAGCGACATGCCGGGTGCCGTCGGGGGCTCCTGCAGCCGGCAGGTCCTCCGCCGCGCCGTCGCCACTGTCACCGGGCCAAGGTCGCCACGACTCGAGTGTGCTCGGCGCCACGGACACCGTCGTTTGAGCCTATTTCTTCTAATACGGTCACTATGGGAGGTCGCACTTCCAGTTCTTACTGTGGTGCACAATGGGCACACACCAGTGTGCGCCCGCGTGGTACAGGCATATCAAATACCAGAACTAGTGCGTTGTAATAAAAAGCAGATTTAAGGAATGTTTCCTCTGTCTTCATGAATACCGGATGAAATCTTCCAGATTTCCAGCGGGGCTAGAATCCCTGGTGTGATGAGTCACAAGGAGATCAATGCTTTTCATGCGCCATCCCGCAGGCACGGCTGACGTCGGCTCACCATCTTCCCCGAATCTCAATCCCTGGGATTGGGACTGGGGCCTGGATTACGGCTGCATAAGCTTCTCATTAGTACGCGATAGTGTATCTAACAGACATAAATTATCTCCGAAAGACCAGCACCCAAACCATGCCCGTCAAACTTGTAGGATTACTGGCACTCAACGTAGCGAGAACCGCCATCAACTGCCGCCGCTGACTGATCCGTTCCCAGCCAGCACGTCATATATAAATTTGGCGCAATGATGTGTTGTACAAGCATTTTAAGCACCAAGAATCCTTCTTATATATTCATGGTACATGAAATGTGTATGCTGACCTCCAATAACCTTTCGTGAGAGTTTTGCGTGAAATGAAAACAGTTCCGAGGGTCAGTGAAGGTTGCTTCTGCCGCGAAACATATGTCACGGGGTAGTCGATAATGATTGGTCGGTGCACGACATGGATCACTAACGCGGTCACCTGCCAGCCGAGGTGTCCAAATGAGGCCCGTGTAAACCGCAGTGGTCGAAGACTGGGTGAGGCGGTACTTTTCCGTGGTGGGTGGGTGGGGCGTGGGGCGAGGTATCGAGTGCTCCAATGGTCCCGCCGGGGGATGGAGAGGCTTGCAAAGCGCCCCTTCCGTCTAGAGGGGAGCATGCAGGCTAAACGTCCCCCCCCCCGCAAGGGCTCTGACTTCGATCAGAGTAGCGATCAGCGACCCTTCGGCCCAAGCTTTTAGTTTCATTAGGGTTGCCGGGCTCCGCTGGGCTCCACAGGAGCGATAAAGGGGTCCTGAGTGTTGAGGTGGCCGCCTTACGGGTCAGTCTCGGCTACCACCTACAGCAACCAACAATCTCGGACCGGATTTGCCAACATGTGGGTGCCTCTTGTCGACCCCCCACGCGGGTAGCCGGCTTGTCAGGCGCCGCCCTCGTACAGCACTGGCCAGGAGCCAAGCAAGTTGGGCGACAGGCGCCGAGGGAAGCCGTCGGGTGTGGTGTCCGCCTGCTGCTGCAACTGTGGAGCTGATGTTCCAGCTGCCCTAGCTCGCACCGAGGAAGTGCTAGGCCAGCCCCTCGTGAGTCAGGGCACTGGCTCCCGCGGACTCGCGCCCGGTGGCTTCGCGGCAGCACTTTGAGCGCGCGGGTTGTCTTCTGTGGCACAGAGGGTGAGGGGGGGGGGGAGGGGCGATTCAGCAGCAGTACAACGGGGGTGGGGGGGGGGGGGATTCCAATTCAATGGTCGGGGAGCCTGTGCGTCGAAACTAAGACAGCTGCTCACGAATCACCATGCCACGAACAGGGCTCTCGCGGGCTTCCAATACACAGTGTCCCCTCCCCAGCAGGGTCCGAACCATGGACCTCGTCGACAAGCACTTAAATGCAGCGCGGCGCGGTTCCCAGTCATGAGGAGCGAGCAGGAGAGATCCGAAACAGCGAGATCTGAGCCCGCTCCGACGCCTGGGCGGCGTGCTTCTAATGACCGGTGAGCCCACCTGGGGCCAGGGGCAGGTCGGGTGGCCGGTCTTCGCGACGGTCTTGACATGAAAAACAGTGAGAGAGATTCTGATGTAGACATAATGCAACTCTAGGCGGCGTCTCGAGTGTGCAGTGTCAGGTTTCTGTCTGACGTCATAATACATTCGACAGCGTCTCGAATCGGCGGCAAATTCATGGTTATGCTCCGGCGGTCACAAATATGTTCCATCTAATTTTCAGATATGTGCAAGATAACGCACTCTAAATGCGAAGGCGCCTGTAAAAAACTTAGTCACCACCACTTAGTTGAAATTATCAGTGCGCCGGCCTTTTGGAGGGACCGGCCCCGCCTGGCAGCGGGCGCCGGTCGCCGGTCTCAGGGTCAGGTCCAAACCGGCCGGGGCCGGACCGGCAAGTCAGCCTGTGTGCCCTCAGCACTCACATGCGAGCGGTTCCTCGCGGGGTTCGGCCCGGTGGCGGCCGGGTATTCCCGCCGTGCCACCACCTAGCCACTACACTATCGGTACTCTCACATTGGTTATCTGCACATCCCTGATGAGTAGCAGTGTTTTTATAAATAAATACTAGCACACGCTGTTTCATTTATTTATTGTCACAGCTGCATTGAAGATGTGAAATGATATTTTATTTCCTTACAGGCGCCTTCGTATTAACACGCGCCCGGGTCGCCGGTTGGACACCCTTCGCTCGGGTGGGGGTATATTTGCCCCCACTAAAATCTCGGGAACTCAGAGAGATAGATACCAAATTTACAGGGTGTTTTGGCCTGTACCTGAACTCACCTTGGTCAAAGTTTGGGGTTCCTAGATTATGACTTTTGGGTCAAATAGGGTCAAATAAGGTCAATCTCAAGCCTGGTCTCTAAAGTGCCCCAGAACCTAGATGTCTGTCCCAAGCAAAAGGTTACATGCTCATTTAAGGTCAGTGACCTTTTTGACCTTTCAAAGGTCATGGTGATCAAAATCATACAAGACTGCTTTGAGTTTTGCATCTTAATAAGTCACAAAAATAACGCTAGGCAGTATATTCCTAAAAACGAGATGTTGACCTAGGTCATCTTAGGCCATTGTCCTATCATGACTTTTGGGAAGTCCATGGAAGATGTATAATGTGGTTATACATTATCTGTTATCAATAACTTCGAAGTGAGCACCAGAAACTACCAAATGCAGCAAGTCCTACCTTTAAAACTGGCCTGAGGTCAACGGAAATTGTTCCTTCAATCAGTGTTGCCTAAGAAAGCATTTCAAGATGTATGGCTTCGTCTAACTCTCCGTCGTTGGATCAGATTGAACGATTCCCTAGAAATTCCCCTTGCAGGATCCATGGGCTGTCTTGGACTTGCCGTAGATCAGCGACCTTACAAGGTTCACCTAAATTTATAATACCGAACGATCTGCTATGTCACTGTCTACAGCCATGCAAAATATGGCGCGGCTGCGCCGCGCCGTTCGCAAACCATTCCGGAAAAACGTTCGGTGTTGGGTAAATTTGACCTACACCCGAGGGCGTGTTTAGAGCGCCCTATCTTGCACACATTTGAAAAATTCACGGTAACACATTCGAGATCAACGGAACATGGCCAGGAGTTTGCCACCGATTCGAGACGCTGTCAAATGTATTGTGACGTCAAACAGAGACCCGCTAATGCACACTCGAGACGCCGCCGAGAGTTGTATTATGTCTACATCAGAATATCTCTCACTGCTTTCCATGTAAAAAATTGTAATCGGTGGGTGAATCGCGTGTTCGTATTTATGTTCTCAATATATCAATCACTTGAGGAACTCCAGGTGTTTTACCTTTATTGCGAGCTTTGTAAATCACCGCTTATTCTGTGGCACTGAGCAAGACCTGAATCGGCTTTGTGTTGTGTAGAAACCTGTGACTGTACATCTAACCGGAATACTACTTGATACTGAGTTAATGTCTTTATTTTTGTCTGAAAAAAGACTTGCACGGCAGGACAATACCAAAACAGGTATTGTCGTTGAGATGAGATATTTCGTCGTCGCCTTCACAAAGGGTGCAGTCACTGGTGTTAAAAATATGTACAGTAAATATAATTATATGAGTCGTTATTATCCTTCTCACAACTTTGTGAGACTACCTGGATAATTTAATAACTTTGTAATGGAAGATCGTAGATACACATCTTTTGTTAATTCTTTCACTTGCAGTAGGCGCCATCCACAAAAGTCAGTATTGTGGACCCATTGCCTTTCGTTCTCTTACATGTGTTATTAATTTTGTCTGCAACACCCCAAGAAGTAGCGAGTAACAGTAGCTAGCAAAATCCGGCTGATGCAAAAAATAACTTTAATCTAAATGGAATATCTCGCCTTTCGGAGGGGATCTCACGGGCTGCATTTTCTGTCTTCCAAGGTAAGCGACGTCTGAAAGCGTCACAGCACATGGATGTCCTTGCAATACGATACTGTCGTTATATTCCTTCCCGTGTAACCATGCCGGCATTTTCTGCATTAAAAAGACATTCAATAAACCACAGACCGCAATTATCCAATGGTAAAGCACATGTTTTGAGCTTTGTGTACTAAGAGATCTACATAGTTACTTTTCCTTACTCTCAAGGTTTGGTTTGTACGCAGCGTTATAATGGATAAGCAGCTGTATGAAATCCTTCCAAAAGACTTTCTTAAGATGCGACTTGCGATATAAGTGGAGTGCAATATCTCTCAGGGTCTACCAGCTCCACATATACCATGATAGTCTAAGTGCCTGCTGAGTTTGTCAAATGTTGTAAAGTGTATTTCATATTTGTATGAGGTTTTTGAACTGAAATAGACATATTCGAAGACCATTCGGTGCAGTTCATAGCCCTGCGCTTTTAAAAACCTGAACCCGTCGCGTTTCTGACCTACATACCCGCGAAGATGTGCAGACTTTTTAGGGTAAACTATTTCAAGATCACCCAGGCATTCATGACGCTATTCTATTAAAACGTCATTCAAATTCCGCCATTCCGTTGGCCAAGCGGGGATCAAGACCAAGAAAAAGTACGATTGTCGAGTCATTCATATCTGGCGTTCGTGAACACGACTTCCAGATATAACGACCGTCAGTTGTCTCTCAATCAATGTCGTGCAAGGTACGATAACGTGATCAAACAATGACGCATTGACGAGCATATTTAATGAACAGAGAAATTGCGTTGTCTGTGGCAGCCTTTTCCATTCAAAAGTATACCGATAGTTATAAGTGAGCTTAATTTCTGATAGCTGATGCATGTTTCAATATATCCAATTGCAGAGCATTTCCTCTAACCATAACCGTTGCCAATTGTGCATAAAGGCTGTCCAGCTAACTACATGGAGGGCATGGTGCCATGGTGCTGATTAAACTGCATTTTTTCAATCGGATTAGGTCTCTCACTTCATAACAAGCTGTAAAATATTTTTGTGACTTTCGTTATGCACGCTAGATAAGGTGTCCGGAACACCATACAAGGGTGCACCAGGTATGGGAGCGGCATAGCCCTTTCATTATCATTCCTCTTTACGTTTGTGAAACGTGGTCTTTTTCATTGAGATCATTTTCTAACAGCGGAAACTTTTCTCTGGAATCGCTCACGTGGTCTGATGAATACTCCTTCTATCGCGAAAGCCTACAATTGCAATTTCGCCGACTCACTCCGTAGTGCTCTTAAGTGTCCTTTGGTATAAGCGAACCAAGTGGCACGCATGATGTTTTGTTCCAATTGACAAGCCTGCCAGGAAAAATCGGCGAACTCAGGTCTGGCTTCTCACAATGAACGATCAGACCTATCTAAAAGCAACACGATATCATCTGCATGTTGACTGATACGGACTCCTACGTTTGTCCCAATTTGAATGTCACTCAGTTCGTTGGGCTTTGCTATTTGAGTTGCAAGATTTTTTACAGCTATGCTGAATGAGCAACCGTAACCGGATCACCTTGTTCTGCTCCTTGGTGCGGGTAAATGTTATCACCAATTTCACCAATTTGCTCTTTGTTGTACATTGTATTAACCTACATGATAGCGTCTGTGCTCAAGTCTAATTGTGTTGTGCGTGCGCATTGCTTTTTTCAGGCGTTCCAGACTATCGGTCCTGCTGCCTCTAAATCTGCTGTCATAATCAGACCCGACTACCCCGTAGATTTATTCCTGTTGCCACATCACGCGCAAAGCGACTATTCTCGCCGATCTATCCTCTGCAAAAATACTACTGGAAACAACTGTCGACATAATATTGTATCGACATGCAGTAGGGGCAGCGGGAGTTATCTTTTCAGTTAGTGCTTCGGTTGGCTCTTTTGGGTATCAAAATTTTGTATCAGCATCGGAAATGCTACTCCTTGCAAGACACAATGAAATATGCTCGATACAAAACGAACTCAATTTCTTCCAGAATATTGAAGAAATCGACTAAAAAGTCGTTGTGTTCAATGATTCTGCCTTTTCTATGTCCTGTATTGCTGTAAGTCAGCTCTTGTACGGTAAATTGTGCCTCAAAGTCAAGTAAACATTCCATGCAAATGCTAAGTCTGGTACAATTACATCAGCCACAGCATATTTTTAAGTGTTTTAGGAAAGGGTTGCAAAAATATTACTCACTTTGTAATTGTTTGACCTCCTTTTTCGATATGTGGCACGGGCCTCCGAGCAATGTTCCGAACTGGAAAATATACCAATCGAAACAATTTCTTAAGATAAAAAGTACTTGGAATTTTTCCCGTCCTCCTCATGCCACTGTATTCGAGAACGTTCAATCAGATTGTCTAATAAACTTTGCTACACCCTTGTTGTTATCTTCTTGCTGTTTGCTTTTGTCCCGATTTCTTTTTTACAGGAATTGCACCTTTAAAACCGATTTGTTAGCTTTAAAGGCCAGATACGCTGTGTCCATTCTGCTTCGCAAGGTTTTTGCTTCATCTCGCTGACGAACAGCTTTTCCTTTAAAGTACTGTGCAGTTTCTACTCTAATTTAGCAAAAGTGTTTCCTTAAATTAATTGATGTCATTTGAAAACGACAGTGAAATAAAGTGACTTAAGTTAGTGGCATATTTCTCGGCATAAACGGGAATAGCATATTGTAGAACAGTATTTCTGTTACACGTTTTTCAAAGTAATACGCCTTCTGAACCGCGTAATGCCGAAGTTTAAACTACCCAATCTCGGCTCTTGTTATAATTTTGCGACAGGCAAAGTCATTGCTAATTCGCTGTGATCTGCCCCATACTCGGGCCTAGCTGATATCTCACTGATAAAATATTCTGCTGAACGTTAACAAAAAGTGAATATAATCTGCCACATTTCAAAAGGATTATTTCTGGTCCAGGTGAGCTTTAGTTGTTTTGGGTGTTCTTGAATTGTTTTGGATGTTTCTCTCGTATGTCTTCAAACTCATTGTGACTGATGTAAATTAAAAGCAGCCCTGTTGCATTTACGTTACATTCGCGGGCATAATTAAGCGAATCGGCTTGGGGATCTGCCACAGAATTGAAAACCCCGGAAACTCGCCTGGAGCTGGGCGCAGGGTGTCCGCCCCCGCCCTTTGTGAGCGGCAGCTTACGGGGTTCAGTCTGGTGGCTGCCGGGTATCCCCCCGCCGCTACCGTGTCCCCCGGGCGAACACAGGCTTCTGGGTAGGGCTTGCTTCGAGACGGGGAAACCGCCTCGAACCTCCTCAAAGAGCGCCGCCTCTCACGCTGGGGGCGATGCCCCCCCCCCCCCCCCTCCTTCCCAATGTCACCGCTAGAGTTGCAGATGGGGACTAGATGTCGTTCCCTGTCAGACGCGGCAGGAATCGAGCGCTCCCCTTTGGCCAGTGTCCCCCTCCGACGGCGGGAGTCCGAGGCCCCCCGCCTGAGAGTGCGATCAGAGTCCGCCTTCACAGTAAACCGCGACGTCCGGCAATGGAAGCTATGCTTCAGCTCAAGGACGGGAGTCGAGTCTCATTTTGAAAAGAGGAGTGACTCTGTTCCCTGATTTTACCTTTCCCGTGAGTGTTTATCGGCACATTGGTAGCCTTATGACACGACCGGCCATTTTGCGAAAAGGATGTTTTGGACTCGACCTCATCGACTTGCAGAGGATTTTACACTCCAGAAGACCAGTTGTGACATGTCTGCAAGAACAAAGCTCGCTCCGCACACCACTCGCTCTGTGAAGTGCTACAGCATATTCCGAAAGCATGTTGGTACACACGCCTTCGCCCATAGTGATACCGCAAATCTTAGCCCACCACGGAGTCCCGTGCGTAAGCGTAAGCGTTCAAACCGCTATGCAAGCAGCTCTGGTGATAGTGACCTTGGCTCGTTAAAACCAGCTGTTTGCTCGACATATTTACCACCTGGAGAAGAGCTTGACATCTCGGCCCTTTAGCATTCATTTGATCAGTTGCCGCACCCTTTTCTCCTCGTTGGTGATTGAAGTGCACATAACGGGTCTGGGCATCGACTACACAGGCGGCACAGGCTGTCGTGTCGTCCCGAGGACGTCCTGCGCAGCTCGTGCGTTCTGAGTACTGATCACCACGCGCGTACATCGCTGCCATCTGTAATCACCTCAGCCATTGGTCTTGTAATAGGCACTTCAACTTTAGGCGCACAGTTCCCTTGAGATGTGGATGGTTGCCAGACTAGGATCATCGCCAGGGTGAGATGAGTGCCACTGTCGAATCTGACTTCATCTGAATGGTCCCCACCCGGGAATCAGACGGTGCCAGTGGGACCTTCGGAGGGCCGGCTGAGGAAAGCTTACAACTGAATACGTCCTCAATGTTGAGCCCGGAGGTGCTGACACGGCTACAGTGCTCATACATTCTGTCAACCACGCCATTCTTTTAGCCGCCGGGACATCAATCTCGGCCATGTCATGCAAACCCAGCCGTGCTCCGGTGCCATGGTGAATGGATGATTGCGTGGCTGCCATCCGAACTAGGAAAAGACTCCTAAACGTTTTAGTCGTTCTTCGACGCCACCAAACCTTATCGCATCTCAGAAGGTGAGAATGCAGGCGGGGTGCCAGTCCGCGGGGCAAAGTGCCTCTCATGGCAAGACTTCATCAGTGGTATCAACCAATCTATGCCCTCAGCTGATGTGCGGAACCATCAGATCTGCTATTAATGGCCGTCAGAGGAATTGCTATGACGGGCAATTCTGAGCTTGCAAACGCATTGGACCGTGCATCGCAGGACGGTCCGAACTGGGCTCAATTGATCCAGTGTCCATGCATCACAAAGCCACCAGGCGAGCGCTATCCTCTGTGCTTTAGCTCAGATAACAAGGAGACGTACATCCCTGTTCTCATAATGGCTGGGCTCACAGTTTCGGTCACTAGCTCAAGAGACGCGGCACCAGGCATGGACAATATTGCAAACGACGTGCTCAAACACCTGACAACCCGATCGTCTGCGTCTCTAGTAGGGGTTTTCAACTTGATCTGGGTGGCCGACACGTCTCCACAACGCTGGGGCGAGTCGTCTGCTTACGTACGGCAGGTTTTCGAGGGGATGGGGATGTCATTCTGTCCAGACTGATATCATTTCCGGAGGGAAGGAATCTCATATAGCATATACAGTGTGGTTTTAGGAGAGTTTGATGTGCGGTCGACCATTTCGTCGTTCTCGACACCGTCGCTTGAGAAGCTTTTAAATCTAAGCAAATGCAAAGTTGTTTGACGTCCAGGGCGCCTTTGGCGCAACTTGGCGTCGCGGCATCTGATCAAAACCCCAGAAATGGGGCATTCGGGGGTACATAGAATGGTTTTTAGCAGGCCCGCTTGAATGCTCTTTCCAAGTTCGACTTGGTAAGATGTACTCACATGGACTTGCACAAAACAACGGTGTCCCGTAGTGCGGCATTGTAAACGTGGTTGTATTTGCCATGACGAAGGTCACACACTGCTCGCTCACGACTTGAATAATACGTATATATATATATATATATATATATATATATATATATATATATATATATATATATATATATATATATATATATGAAAATTGTACAAAGCATGTTTATAATTTTAGAACTAATTTCGGACTACCGTTGTTGCTGCGAAAGCTTTATAACCACTCAGAGAAGCGATTGGGGATAAATGGCATTAATGTTAGAATGGTGTATTCCGAAAATTTCCGGTGTTGATAACGACGACGATTGTAGATCGCGGCCCATTATTTATTATAACGGTTAGACTGAATAAACACTTCAATTGTCTTCTCATAGCCCGCCGCTTCGTTTTCATAACTCAAGTCAACTGGAAAGAATGACTAAATTTTCTTTGCGTGCAGACATCCAACGACATTCCGTGAAAAACATGCCACGCTTCGGCCGGAATAATTTCAAGGTACTTGGTCGCTTTGGAATTTTTGCTTTCGACCTCAGGTGTTCACCAGAAATTTCACCAGCGACCCCAGTCCTGAAAATTATTTTACCGACCTCGTGTGATATTATACAATCTTAAACCAAGGGATCTGGAATATGACGAGTTCACGCCCTTTCATAACATGCGCTCGGGTGGGATCAATTTAACCCTCCTCCCCGAAGGTTTTTCCAGAATGGTTTCCGAACGGCGTAGTGTAGGCGCACCAAAATCGGTATGGATGTAGGCAGTTGAATAACGGATCGTTTTTGTCAAAAATTTACATGCACCTTGTAAGGTCCGCTGACCCGTGACAGGTCAAATTTAGGCTATGGATTCCGCGAAGTCAGTTTCTAGTGAATCGTTTAGTCAAGTGCAACGACGGAGTGTTAGATGAAGCCATACATCTTTGAGACACTTTCTTAGGCAACACAACAATTGAATGGACAATGCCATTGGTTCTAGGATTAGGTATGAAGGTCAGATCAAGGTCAAAACCAACCTGTTTGATTATTCTACGGCTTGTTGTGTAGGGTAGTTTCTGGTGCTCATTTCAACTATATTGATAACAGGAACTGCGAAATACGTCTTCCATGGACTTCTTAAAGGTCAGAATAGGTCACTGTCCTACAGTGACCCAGGTCAACACTCTTTGTCATTAGGAACAAATTGCTTAGGTGTTATCTTTGTCGGCTATTCAAATGCAAAACTGAAAGTATTATTGTGTGATTTTGGTCACCGTGACCTTAGAAAGGCAAGTAAGGTCACTGGCCCTAATGAGCATGTGACATTTTTCTTAGAACAGGTGTCTAGGTTCTGGGGAACTTTGAACGCCAACTTGGAGTTTAACTACGTTTGACCTCATTTGACCCGAAACTCATAAACTAGGAACCTCAAACTTTGACCTCAGTGAGTTCAAGTACAGGCCAACACACCCTGTAAATGTATTGTCTCTAGCTCTCTTATTTCCTGAGATTTTAGCGTGGTCAGCTTGATCTCCACCCTGAGCGAAGGGTATTCAATGTGTCACCCGGGCGCGTGTTCAAAATATTCAGTAATGCGCGTGATAAGGCACATGTGGTTATCGGATATTTTCCTCACCATATCGCCCTTCCCTCACAAAGCCACAAAGCCTGCACAAGCTTAAAGTTTTTTTGGCATCACAGAAGTTTAACGACCACAATAACATAAAGAACTAATCTATTGTTAAACATTCCGGCGTGAAACCAGTACCTATACCAACACCGCCTCTATTAATCATACAACGGCAATATTTACAGTTAACCACAAAGTTGTTGAAAGCCATTGAAGACGTATTAATTTTCACCAGCTGCGTAGCCGGGCTAGTCGAGCTCGTTTCACCACATGCTCGAATAGTTGAAATTAAACGCACAACTGTTGAAGGCACTGCTGACAACGCATTTATCTTCACCCGCTGCAGCATTTGGATCAGCTCGTATTTTCCTTGCACGTCTGTCTCGCTGCTGGCCGACGTCCATGCACCAATTGCGGTCAACTGTGCAGCGTCTTCCGAATGTGCACGTCAGCCGTAGCGTAGGATGCCAACGGTGTTACTGACCTGTGCCCGTCAGGTATAATGCCAGCTGCAAGCTGCAACGAGCGTAGATTGATGACATTAAGCGCTAATAGCACTGACCTGACCGACAGCATTGAATACACTGACACTTAAAGTGTCATCTTGCAGCGGCAGGGGTTCGATAGACGAGCCGCCTACTTTTTTCTCCTATTCGCTTTTCCCTCTACCCACTTGCTGACAGCAATCGCCAAAAAGCACTCTTCTTCTGATCTTTCTTATCTACCAGCCTACAACTCTTTGACAGCAGACAGGTCAGTCTTTATGGGTTAAGGTCATCAATCTCCTCTCAAGTAGAGCGGCTTACCTCAATGTCGTAATTTGAGCACTACGTAAGCTGTATTGCCGTTATGTCAACAAAAAATGTGAGCTGAAAACGGCCTTGAGCTAAAGTACCATCTCAAACCACAAACATATAGTTCATTTTACAAAAAGCAAAAATTCGCTACAATCTACACTTTACAAAAAAATGTAAAGCAGTGAAGCCTGTGTTCGGGTACGACATAGAACAGTTAACCACGCGGCTGTGGCAATCTTGATTTAAACGCCTCTCCTGCGCCCATGGTCCTTGAATGAAGATTTCCACACCCACAGGGATCAATCTATCACGGCATGATCTCGAAACGGTTCTGTTGAACTATTCCTCGACACAATACGCTTTCGTGGTCATGAGAAATTGTCAAATTGCCTGAAAACAAGCAAACAAGACGAACTTGGGTTTGATCTCACCTGCATGCCAGCGCTCGCTTACTCACTTCGCTCGCCACTTACTTATTCCAAATACAGAGGTGAAATTAGACACATGGCACCACGGTCCTCAGGCTGGACCCCGAGAAGATGAGGTAGCGGTGACGGTCTCAGATTAATCGGACCTCCAAACTAATAGTGAAAAAGATCGCACAGAGGGTAGCAGCGAGCTCTGGCTAAAAATCCTGGGGAGGTCAGGAAGCACAGGACGGGCAGGAGCTTAAAACGGTCACAGATCAGAGACTAGATAACCGGCCCAGATAAATGAAAGGACCCGTGGAAAACCCTGTTTATCGATTTCGACAGCCTTTGGCGATTCACCATATTAAACCGAGGACTTTTCTAGCATCGCGGCCGACCGAACGTGCCCCATACGAGATAAGCAAACGGGAATTAGAACACCCTGTAGCGGCAAGATATAGTGCTGACAAATAATAAAACATTGGTGCGAACTGTTCCAGTGAGGCGCTTCCAGCTTTCCACACAAAACCCATGCCCTTTACAGCGGCATCAATGGGCCCAGCGGTTCGGAAATCCTGGAGCATGTTGCTCGCGCGAATAAATATTAATCACGTCGCTATCACTTCTTCTGAGCAACCGGAACACCCCGTTCTATTCTGAGCAGCCGTTCCTTGTAAGCTGGCGTGCCGGGATATCCACTGTGGCTCACACTCAGCTGGCAAACGACGGGCACGGATGTCCGGCCACGGACCGTCGCAGCTGCCTCCAGAGAAGTCCGCTGCGTAAATAGAAGTCTGGCCTGCTATTTACAGCCGCAGTTGTGAGATGCGTTGGCACTGTGTCCGTATTTGGAATTTAAGCACTCATGCACTAGTTAATTTTGATCTCATTTACCATGCACATCACGGTATCAAAAGGGATGACAACATGGCGGAGTTTGGCGCACGGCTAACTTCGCGCTAGAACATCAGGCTGTGGTCAATGTTGTGTCCGAGTAACAGTCGGTCCTTGAGAGCAGCGGAGACTTGTGTCAGAGGATTCTGCCATAGGACCCCTTTACAGGACTTGGTCAGCGGTGGCCAAGGCTCGGGACGAGCTGGCACTGGCTGGCTGCTCGTGAGTGGGACGAACCGGAGCCCGCCCCGCTCTTGCACCGCACGAGGCAGACCGGCTCCTATCGCACGTGCTCCGGCTGGGGTATCCTGATGTGGCGTGGTAAAGTAGCCACTCCTAGTGACCACTCCTAGTTTGGATGCTCATCCGTGTGGACGTGACCACGCTTTGGATGCTGCCGGGTTCATTTCTGGGTCAATGCTATTTGATTTTGTCAGAACACAAAAATAGTCATCTTGCTCAAAACATGACGAGGTTTGATCCAACTGGTCCCTGAGGCGGTCACACCCATGCTCGTGCATGTGCTCGCCGAGGGCTTCGGTAGATCGTAAGCTGGTTTCTGACATAACGCATGGCCGCGAGTCTTTGTTATCACGTTTGCAAACTATCACTGCCTCATCGCGACAGTAGTGCGGGCGACACATCACTGGCATTAGAACGCACGTCAGTAGAGGTCATGCCATGTTTGAGAGGACCAGTAATCATTTTTCCAAGCAACATTCAAAAAGTTAACGTTACCTTCTCCAAAAATTGAGGAACTCAGCCCTTCCCCTCCCTCCGACCTGCCTAGTTCTTGCTTCCCTGGTAAATATGGACCGTCTTTCGTACTTCAAACATAAGGCAGCTGTTTTTTTATGAATGTGGAGAATTAGATGAACTGGTGAATGTCACCGGCCTACAGGAGTATTTATTGTACCACCATTCCCAGCGAGAACTTGACCGGCGTCGGCGACGAGCAGCACCGCCCCAACTCTTCACCGGTTGGCTGTGCTGGCGCAGAGCGCACTGGGCAGCCATCTTGCCAGCCCCGCCCGGGCTCAATTTGTCATAGCTGAGATGATGATGACCGCGAATTCGCAGATTGCACTTATTTCATGTGAGCACCGAGGAAAAATAAACAACCAATCTTTGCGCCTAACTACAAATGCCTTACTGAACTGAAGTTGCATTACACAGACAATAGTGCCGGAGGTGAAAGCTCCAAAAAGAGAGCTGGCTGCCCGCACCACACCTGGGCCTAGTGCGACAAGACCAAGCCACGTTCCACCCGGAGATCGCACTGCGCACCGTTATGACCCATGTGCCTACCGTATTATATTTAATTGCACCTTCGTATCTTATTCCCGAGTAACATGGAAATGGAAATATGCAGGGAATAACATATTTGCGGTCAACACATTCACACGGCTTTACCTTGAAGGGTTTGAGTTCGTAGTTCGGTCTAGAAAACCTTGGCTCCGGACCAGCGCGAGAGGACGGTGGCTTGGAGAAGGCCACGCGTTTAAAGACGGCCGCGTGTGTGGAGACGGTCACGTATTTAAAGACGGCCACGTATGTGGAGACGGCCACGTGTTTGGAGACGGCCACGTGTGTGGAGACGGCCACGTGCTTGGAGACGGCCACGTGTGTGGAGACGGCCACGTATTTGGAGACGGCCACGTGTGTGGAGACGGTCACGTGTGTGGAGACGGTCACGTATTTGGAGACGGCCACGTGTTTCCAAACGTTCCCGCGTCTTTTTAACAGCATTCTGCATATCCGCCTGTTGAGACGCAACATATGATATGGGCGATCAGTTTGTCATCGGTATACCATCCGTAACCTTTCATGAAATGCTTCCCAACTTTGCGTTGATTGACGCTCTGCTTCGAGCTCTGGACTCTTCTGGCGCTTTCTGGACTCGACGCTCTATCCGCTGCTAGCGCCCCCTACAACGCTGTGTGTGGGGCCCTGGCGGCGGTACTTCCGTGGTTGACGGTGAAGACGGTGATAACGCGGAGAAATTACTCCAGATTCCAGAGTGTTTCAAATGAAATGTTGGTTGTTCGATTGTTTGGGTTAGAGCCCTTTCGACCAGAAATGATCATTTCAGAGCTATGGGATGAAGGAGAATGGATAACGGTGGGACAGGGCTACATGCGCCTGGGGAGCCAACCGCCGAGCTTTAGCTCGCGCAGGGACCCCTTAGTGTGCGCTGGGCGCCCAGTCGCATTCCCCCTTTCCAGGGACTTCTCGGCCCACTCGTGGCTGACGTATGCAGCCTGCCCCGGATAAGCGGGACTTCGAGAGGATTCAGGATAAAGTAAGAAAAGAGGATGAGAGGATCGGACCCAAAAGAAATGTTCTTACGAGATTGAATACAACGTTCAAGATGGCAAAATTATAATCGATGTCAGCATATTGTATTTTTATTGATCTCGAAAACTGGGCGCCCAGTACAGCGGGCTTGTAAAATACATGTTGCGGAAAGGTGCAGAATACCTCCACAGCGCGTGGTGAGGCGAGAGAATTCAGGCGACGCGTCGTGTAAATTGTGGTTCTGGGTAAGGTTAGTGGTGCATAGTTCACTTATGGAATTTTCTTTTAAGTGCTTGTTAAGAATAGTGACGTCTTCCACCCGCAGCCAGAGTGCATAGTTTTTCGGCTATGGCGGCATTAGTCTTGGCACATCTTAGCTGATAAGCATAACTCAATGTCCTTCATCTAACAGGTGTACAGCCCGGCAGTATATACGTGACCTGAACCCGCATAGTACTGAACTGCTTGCCGTTGAAGACTCGTATGTTGCTAGGTCGGTGCACATCAGAACAGGAATTGGGGCACGAATTTTTGGCGTTTGTCATCGTCAGGAAAGGAAAGAGAAGAAAGAGAAAATGATGAAAAAGACCATGAAATACCTACCCTACACCTACCACTTCCGAAGCTGGACTGGAGGTTGGCACAAGACTTCCGGCCATTTTGACGCCGGCGCTGCCATTTAGTGGTGACATGGTGGTTGAATTGAGTGCCGATATATGGTGCGTATTTGAAGGGTGATGGGCAGTAGGGGCCGGGTTGTGAGCACACACACGCACAGGAAAACCTGTATGGCAATTGTTCGCAGGATAAAGTTCGTATGACTTCTGTTCGCCGGGATAAGGTGCGGAGGGCACTCAGTAAGCAACTCCAAAAAAGTTTGCGACGTTAAGGGTGGCTAATGTTAGAAATGCGCATCGGATATTCGTGTGGTGAAATGTTTGTCAGGTAAAGTTCGTAACGAAAATATTGGTACGCGCAAAAGTTGGCATGGCAAAAGATCGTACCTGATAGCTCGTGCGTAAATGTTGGTGAGGGATAAAGCTCGTACAACGATGCGCACGCAACATGCCGCATTCCAACGTGTGAATTTAAGTCGACAAGGATAGAATAATGGTTCGGAATGTTGTCCTCGTATAATATGCTGGTATGTGCACGTTTCTACCAGTAAACTTTCCGGCCGCCGTCAGGTGCAATGGGGTCTTTGGAAGAACTGGATAATGTTTGGCATGCAGCCATGTACGCTTCACAATTCAAATAATTCCTTTCAGTTGCTGAGATTCTAATCAGTCCTCTCATTCCGAATCTAGTGCTCTACCAGTTGAGCTACAACTGCTCAACTGAGTACTCTGCCAACTGCTATTCCCGGTAAGCTCCATTGGTAGAGTACAGGACTCGCAATGAGGAGACCCTGGTTCAAATTCCAGCGATTCAAAGGGGTAGTTCAGGTTGTGACGCATACACGGCTAAAAGCCGCACATCATCCAGCCCTGTAAGGGCTCCATTACATCTGGCAACGGCCGAAACGCTGTGTGCAAACTAACACACCAGATGAGGACAAGAGTCCAAAAAAGGTTTTATCCGTGGTCAGGCGCGCAGTGAGAGCCTTAGCAAGGGAAGGGAAAAGGGTTGGCAAGGGCCTCCCTAGTGATAAGCCCCCCCCCGCCAAAAAAAAACAGAAATCGCCAAATGTGATCTAATTGTTCATGAAAGCGTGTTTTTGGTGATGTTTTTCTTTTTATCTTTTTTACCAGAAAAGAAGCAAGAAGCTACCACGAGATCAACTCTGCCTGAATTTTACAGTCAATCAATAACCGCTATATCAATTTAAATACAAACCTAGTGAATCAAAATATAGACGGAAGAAATCATAAGCTACACGACTGCATACAATCGATCGCCGGCGATCTTTATTCTACAATAGTCGAGTACATTATTTCTGACGGAGCTCAGACGCTGGATAGAGCCTGGTAGAACTCAGAAGCTTTATCAGAATCTTGATCTGGGTTGTACAGAGATATTAAGCGTCCTACGAATGTAGATCAAAACGGGTCAACAGTTGGTATAAGCATGGTCAAGTCATGATTGTTTGGAAATGTTCAACATTCAGTCAAAATTAATTAGTATTACAAATTATGTAACATGGTTTTGAACATGCGCGTTCGCAAATCTTCGCAACAGAAACCTCCATGTCAGGCGTAGGAGCCTCCATAGGACGCGCGGCGCCGGCCCCGCGGCTAACACTAAGTGATGGCCAGCAGGTGAAAAAATAACGAGTTTGAAATAAGTACCTTTGAACGCTTAAGGGCATAGAACGGTACATTTAGAAAGAAGTCTGCGTGTACCTCACTCGTGCCATTTTTAGATTGATGAATTGAACGGATTGGCCTCTACAGCACCACGAGGTGCTGAAATCTGGTAATAAAGCTGGAGGAGTAATGGCGGAATCTCCACTCTTCGTGTTGCTGTATTTGCTAATCTGTGCAGAGGACAATCTCAATGTTGTAAAGAAGATATGCCCAGCTTAAATTCTTAATGGTGCAAATAATTTTTTAGGACATTCGGAAGTGCTGTTCCACGACGGTCGCTCTCATGGCACCGCCGCACGTGCATGTGCATGTGCATGTGCATCTCGTGTGCATGGCACCGCCGCCTGGTGTTCTTTGCAGCGGCCAACATCGTTCGGTTTTACAGAAACTCCAACCCAGGCCATCGCTAACCTTGCCTCCGAGATTACGGGCACGCAGGCTCAAACATTTCGATAGTTTGTTCCACTAGTCAATTTTGCAAAAGAATAGACTTTCTTTGGCAAACATGGGGTGCTCTCGTTTGTTTGTTTTTTTTTTAGCTCATTTCGACCCATTTTGTTCAACACTAATGTGACCCCTCATTTATTTCCAGGAAAGCGGCCTCATTGAGTGCAACACTATTGTGCAAGTGCAACAACATTATTATTGCCGTTCAAGGACTGAAGGGCCTTTCTGTAGCACCGCAAGCACACACCCTCCGTTGGGCGCTGTGGACCCCTGGCAGATATGGGGCCCTGCGTAAATCACTGGCCCCGGCTTTGTACCTGATTGGGAGGTGGGAACTCAGGCCCATACCGATACGAACCCGACTGTGCGGTACTGATGCTCCTTGACCGACGTATAGACCAATATCGACTCGGGGTATCCCTGATCGGCGCAAACGACCCTCGGACTGTCATTCGAGGCCAGGCCGCGCAGGTCGGCCACTGTCCGCGCAGGACGGGCCCCTAAATAAGACTCCAACCAGCCCTTTGCGCCCTTAGATCTTGCAGTCGAGCCCTTGATCGACGAACCTGGTGGACCCTCTAGGCCCTTCGGGCCTCCTCTCGACTTTTGGCCCCTTGCCAGCGCAGGGCCCTCGTTAAGCGCTGTGGGACCCTGACCAATGTAAACCGCCGGCCCCTGCTTTATCCATGCTTGGAAAATGCGTCATTAGACCCATCCGCCATGGAGCCGACTGTGCGTCACTGGTGTTGTCTGACTGCCGTGCAGGTACTTAAGGGACCTCTGATTAGCGCGCAGGGCGCTCTGCCTGCCCTTGCATTGTCCAGCCCTGCGGGCCGAAGCCCCTGAATACGACAGGCCTTTTGGGCCCATGATAGTAGGTCCCGAGGGGCACGAAGGGCCTGTCGAAGCTTAAGGGGAGGACACACGTGTCCCCATCGCCCCAGCCCCTTCCCCCTCGCCTGCGCTGGTGTCAGTGATGATGATGCCTCGCCTCCATCCTTCCGTAAAGCTCCGCAAGGTGTGCATGGAAATATTTGCCAGGGATTAAGTTCGCTTGGAAAAACTACGTAAGCAAAAGTTCGCATCCAGTGGCGTATTGTAAGTTCAAATGTACATCTTTGGAGATCAGCTGGCACCCAATGTACGTTCGCGGTCACGGCCGGAAGTTACGGTTCAGTGCCCGTCCGGTAGAGGGCGCGCCTCACGGCGGGTTTTTATGCGCTTAGGTTGAGTCCAGCTTCTGTCATGCATTTTAATCTTGTGTCAGTACACGAAGCTGAGTGCAAGGATTCAGAACCACAGTTTGTTTTCATCTGTTCGCCGGTTTGTAGCCATGTATCTCGTATCTCACTTACATTCTTTTCAAGACGGCAGCTACGCCTCCCCCCAGCCCACCTATCAACCCACCGTTTGATCGGCATCGCGCAAATGTCGCCCGTGTTTAATAAACAGGCTCCAGCACCGGTACCCGTGTTTTTATACCCTCATCGCGAGCAGTTACGATCCTGACCTTCGTGCCCGGCCTCGGATGCACTGTCACTGCGAGAACCGCTATATCCCGTTGAATGGAGACGGGGGGGGGGAGGGGCTACGGGTGCCGGTAGACAGTAGCAGTTGCGTAAGTCAGGTTAACTGTGACCGGCCTAGCTCTTCACGACATGGAATTAAACGTCTTCCGGAACCAGCAAAAGGACCCAACCAAATGGGAATAGTGCAAAACGATTATGGGATGGAAGGGGCAAGAGGATGAAAAACGTAAATGTCCACCGCAAATTATCCAACATATTTGCTGTGTTCCTCTTCTTTCTCAACTTGGCCACTCCTCTGCTGACGCCTCCCGCCTGACGCCTGAGCGCGCCATTGGCGCCTCCCGCCTGACGCCTGAGCACGCCACTGGTGCCTCCCGCCTGACGCCTGAGTGCGCTACTGACGCCCCCCCCCCCCCCCCGCCTGGCGCCTGGGCGCGCCACTGACGGCAGCGGACGGCTGCGGCGAGTCAACTGCCTTGCGGAACGCGACGGGCGGACGCGTGAGTGACGCCTGGCCTACAAGCACTCATGTAAAGCAGCTCAAGTTCGAGAGAGGAACTGCACCTGCTGTGCCGGCGTCAATGCACTTATTTTGATTAGGACTTTGTTTGCACCCAACCTAGCATTGCCAGAGTCAGCAACTCTGAACTGTACTACGGATAGAAATAAAATTGCACAGTTGAATTTTACACCGCAGACCAGCACGTGAAGATCAGTATGGAAACAGGTTCAATATACGCTGGAAGAGCGAGTACTAAAATAAATATGCAAGCAATGCGTCAGTGTGCTCCTCATTTTTCAGTAGCTGAGAACACATTTGCCAGGAATTGGTGCCCATGCTGGTGGTCATGATGGGCATGAGAACATGGGTGAATCTATTATCTCTTTGTTATGCCATAATGCAACGGAAATGTGCTGAGCAACATAACGTTTGAAACCCTCTTTGCACAGCATACCGCCTGCCAAGATCGGGGCCTGACACCGCCCTTGCACGGCCGATTAAAAACAAACTACAACAATAGCTCAGGCTGTGCGGGGCCACACTCTGCCCCTCCCGCAAGGAACGGAGTAGACTGAATGAACGGTACAATGGTGTTCAGCTCCTGCTGCGCCAATCAATCATGCCTTGTGTTTACACGACGTCAGATGATAGCGCGCCGACTGACAATAGCAGACACGCTCGAACTACTTACAGAAACAGACGTGTATTATTTTTGTAAGTTGTCCAGTGCATTAGCGAGGAACATTATTCACAAAGATAAGGCAGCAGCATTAGTTTTATTGCTCAGAAAAACCAGGAGACTGGAGATATAGTTGGGTTGATATTTCGGCAGCATGCCTTTATCGAAATATCAACCTAATTATGTGTCTATTCTCCTGGTTTTGCTTGGGAATAAGGCTAATGCTACTGTCTTATCTATGCATAATTTTAGTGTTTACTGATCAGCTTGACCGTTCACCATTGGCCACGTTCGGCCAGCCGATATATTGAGGTAATTATCAGTAACCGTCGCATCTGAATCGGAATAGCTTTCCGCACCGCCAGCGAGGGAACTAACACAGATTGCAGACTCGCTCTGCCAAGTGGAGACACCCAGAGCCCTTTCAGGGCGTGGTCGGGACGGCTTGATGCTAAAAGCCAACGAACGCGAACCCGTTAGACACGAGCCAATGAGAACCAGAAACCAGGCTTATGGTCCTGTCAAAAAAGCAACAAATAGAAGCAGAATCCAGGGCCTTATTTTCTTGAGGGATCAGTGGAGACCAGGACCCGGGGTCTTCGTTTGTCAAAAGAATTCGTGGAAGCAAAGATCCAGGGTTTTGTTTTTTTTCTAGGGAACCAGTGGGAATTTAAAACCAGTATTGGGAACCGGATACATGGCTAGTCCTACATCATAAAGCTGTGCTCAAAACACACAAAGCTACAAATCATTTGGCTCAGAATTAACAAGGGAACGCGTCTGTGTAAGCTGCATGCTGCTACTTGACCTGGTTGGATAGATATTAGCATGGGGAGCGGAAACGCGCCTAGTGGAGTTAATTTTTTAACCTGGCAACGTAAATGCAGGAAATACATAAACCTGGAGGTCAATTACGAATATAGCCTTTTAGTTGAGAGGTAGCCTACCAATGGTAGATAGCCAATGGTAGCATACCATTTTTCTACAAGGTTCTATCATTCTTAGTTTAAAAATGGCGGGCTGAGTTGTTGCATTCGCTTTCAGGAAAATATTTCCCTTGATCCGGTCTGGTGGGGTTAATTTTAGACATAGCAACATAAAATTGAATGTCAATTGGGAGATCTTGAAACTAGCCCACCATTTTTCCGCTGGGTTCTATCGTTATAAGTTTGGAAGCGGCGGAGGCTTACACTGAGCTTACTTGTGAATTGCTTTATTTCAACCCCCCCCCCCCCCCCCGAACCAACGTTGGGGAAACGATCGAATGAGGAACTAATCAAGCCTGCAATCTGCCTTCGCTCCAGGAAACCAGCGACCTGCAACGTAGCCCGAATACCATTGTGACCGTCTTACCAAGCGAACAATAGACAGTGACAAACATCGCCATCAGCAAGGCTTTCATCACGCGTCTACTGCCACCAGCGCAACGCATCCACCACCATCTATACAACTTATCCACTACCATGTACACAACGCATCTAATACAATATACGCAACGCAAGGGGTAATCACGGCGAGAAAAGTGGGCTCTGTGTTTAGAAAAGCATACGACTTTTGAGGCATCAGTACCTAAACCTGAAAGTTAAGCACGTGAGGTCAAATGTGCTCCTCCTCTCCTCGCTGCGTGATGCTGGTTTGACCTCGACAAAGGGGCTCGCGAGGAAATCGGTGGCGCCCTTCCCGGTTAGGTCTACTTCGCCATCCGCACACAATGTTACATGTGGACATAAACCGGCTCTTGCCTTCCGTCGATCGATGCTTCAATGGATTGCGATATTTTCCTTTTTCTCACTCCAATTTGATGCATTTCAATAACCGAAATCGTACCAAATCACCAGTGAAACCCTCTTACTATGCTTATTATGACTTGTTAGGAGGCTGCAAAGAGATTTGAGTCATTACACGAAGAGCCATTACGTTTAAGGCTTATTGCGGGGGGGGGGGGGCGAAACTTGAAGCAAACATTCAAATTCAGCTTAGAAAATCATCGTTGGGATTTTCCCCTTGCTGTTTGCACGCGAAACAGCAAGCTAACAACACATCATATGGCCCCCATTTATCAACGCAGAAGTTGGCGATTCCAACTGGTGAAAATTTATGATCACATGACATATTGTGATGAACATGACTTGTTAAGAACTGAACATGTGATAAATATAACTTATTTGGGATGTGTTGAATGTGGATGTGGCCGAGGTTTGAATCTCAGCACATTCGATTCATCAGTATGGGCATATAAACCGTAATATGTCGGTCATGCGATCATGACAGCTAAAGAAGGTTGCTGCTCATTTAACACCTCAGGATGATGTGTGTTTGCCCTATCTGAATGCTTTTCGACATAAAAGCTACTCCAAACCGTTAGACAATCGTATTTACTGTCGAAATGCGAAAGCATGTATAAATGTCATATGCTACAAATGTGTTGATGTAATACAAAATGAGACTGCACTATGTCGTACATGAATGTTTGTTCGTCATTTTGTGCCTAATGATGCATGGAAGATTCATATTTTAACCCTACGTCCATCAAATATACCGTATCATATGCCACACCATATCACATGTGAGCACTACTTGGATGCCGTACCACCCTTGTACTCTCTCTTCGGTATCTTAGTTGATTCTCTGTGTCGGATTCACCCAGCCGTTGCAGGGCGGCTTTTCGTCGTTTTAAGCGCTCCTTCTTTGCGCCTGCGCTAACCCTCGGCCGCGCCGTACATCACAACTCGCCAACTTTCACCACAATGATACGCCGCTGACCGAGAGTCTCGGGATTGGACGGCATATTGCATTAGTTCACAGCGCCCGATTCACCGCTGCTGCGACGGAGCCACGTTGGCGCTCAGTTGTGTAGCGTGGGCTTTAGTGTTACATGCGCACATGGAGTAAACCCATTCCAGTCGATTCACGCTTCCATTCGCAACGGTGACTGCTCGCCGGGGCAGTGAAGTCAAGCGATCGCTTGCCGGCGATTTACCCCTTTGGAGCATGCTGACAAACTCGACTGTTCGGAAGCGCAGTCTGGCGGCCGGTTGTAACCGTGACGCGCCGCAGATGAAGGACGGCCTGCTGCAAATCACTGAAGCTGAGTGCGATGACTGTGACTCGGCTCGCGTGCCTTAGAGCAAGAGGTGCAGGCTGCAGATGCACAACCTGGTGCATCTGGAATATTCCGTACGGTTTCCAGGACGGTCGTGTCAAACGGAGCTAGCTGCGAACTGCTTCTAGGACGGTCTTGCCAAACGGAGCCAACTGCGACGAGCAGCGCGCCACCGTCCGCTCTCCCGAGCCTCTCCACAATGTCCTGGAAGGCGGCATAAGCCATGCCAACCGCCCACTCGCGCGAGCGGGGTATGAATAGCCATGCGACTGATGCAAGCCTTCACCCGCCAGGTTTGCAATGACGTCCGACTGCAGCTTCCTGTGCAGACGGCCGAGCGACGCCGCCAATAATTTCACAATCGTTTGATAAAAGACGTAATGGTACGATGCCTCCGAATGTCACTCATGTTGCATGGCGTTAGCGTGGGGTTATCAGACACGAAACGGTCAACCAATATGCATCATGTTGTGACCATGTGACAAACCGGGATTTGGACCTGTGACCCATTTATCCTTCATGCCGCGTTGGTGGAGCGTTGTGCTAACGCCTCACCAGGTGAGCTGAGATTGCGGACTTCTGTACGGTAGAACAAACACTGTAAAAGCTCCGGTGTTGGTTGCTGTCTGAAGATCGCCCTATGAGGACTTGAGCTCTACAAACAAAGAAGAGGTCATCCAATATCTTGTGCCCCGTGGATATGTGTGGTGCTTTTAATTACGCTCAAAGTCCAGAGACCAGTTGCGTATGCAAACTCAGGCGAGTATGTTTCTTAGTGTAAAATATTTTCGGCATTATGCAAATTTCCTCATGGATGTAATTCGGGTTACACCACAAAAAACGAAATCACATGCGTAATTTCCTAAGTCATCCATTAACCACTGTTATACACTTCAAAATATAGTACCGTTAAAACATCCGTTTTTACAAACAATGCTGCAATATGCTCAAGAAAATACTGCACAAAATTGGAATTGTGTTCTCGGGATGGTACATTTTTCTAACGTACCGAGAAAACTCTTTATGTCTAATTCCATGCATACTAGGATTGATGGGTAATGTGGGCCCATCAGAGCATGTCACCAAAAAATATCATCGCACACAGTTACAAGAACAGCAAATTGGAAGAGTATTCAAGAGTCAGTATTCAAGAGTTCTTCTATGACTATCTATATAAAGGGTGGGGATGGCATACTACTGCATCAATACTCTGCCTTGGCAGTTTTGCTTCGCCATTGTGTGTCCTCGCGTTAGTTGGATAAAACGATAATTATAAAGAACGCGCCCTTATGAAGACTGTGGGAGACGGCAAGAACGTAGCTTGACATTTATGATGCCCAGGGGCACGACGTTTTCGCTCGTCTGACCGTGCCCACCTATCACCACCTGCTCAGTCCTCACGCCGCTGCAGGAGCCACAGCCAAGACACTGGCCTGGATCGAGAGGTGCGGGATCTACAGGCGCTGGCCGCTCGCTACCATGTGCTGCTTGCCATGCCTGACGAGGAGCGCGCGGTGGTGGAGCGGGCAGAGATCCACCGAATTATGAATTTCCACTTGGGGGCGGGGGAGGGGAGGGCTAGGTGAAGGTGTTATTCCTTACCCGGACAGTCGGCTGGTTCCAGAGTGCTCCTAAAAAATAAATCAAAAACTGTAATCCGTGCACCGAACACACTTTAACGTACTCAGAATGCAATGCAAAAAGAAGAAACTCAGGAAGAGTGGGTGACTAATGCAAAATGTTCTACGGTGGTTATGGGTGTTCGCTCAACCATAAAGTGATCAATCATGTGAAAAAGAGCGCCGGTTTATACATGGACAGATCAATAGCGAACAACGAAGAATCCCGCCCAGTTTCGAGAACGGCAGGGGCGGCGGCGACTGCGACGGTTTGCTGCTACTCGACAGTCACGGCTGCTCATTTGAGTCAGGGCCATGTTGCGTGGGGACAGGGCCATGTTGACATGGAGTTAGGGCCATGTTACGGCTATTGCTGCGGGCGGACAACGCACCTATCCCGTCTTGTATTGTATTTGCTTCTTCTGGGCTGATCCAAAATTGATCCCTGTGATGTCAACAAGAGTGCGTCGGTACGATAAAGTTGTCTGTCAAAACTTGTTGGTGGTATTATCATAATGTTTGAAACCCAGCCATGAAACTCAGACAGAAACGTTATGATGTCACGGTCACCACAATTTATTATTTAATCATTAATTGATGCCACATTTATGACAACAATGTTACGGATATGAAAACCACCCATAAAATTTCTGCATTAGTTGGGAACTAGGCAAGTGCAATGCAACACACTCCAAATTCTGGCGGCAAGCACGCACGTTCTTCTAGGACAATAATAATAATTATAATAAGAATATGGCAAGTGCGTTTAAGTCATTAAGCCTGGCGCTGCTATTTTAGCAGCCTTGTGTTAGCTTACCATATATAGGGTATAGGCCACTCCAGAGTGATTGCAGTTCATTTCATTTCAAATTTTGCAATTCAAAATTCTGTTCCGTATTCTGCAATTTTGTTCTGCAATTCTACATTGCAAAGCAAAAATTCGGCAATAAAAAAAAATGCAATTCAAAAAATTGCAATTCAAATTCAATCAATTCAGGACAAAAGTTTTTGTGCCTCCCTTGGATTGGCCACATCATAACAGCTTCCCCATTGCTTGGTATTCCAATCATCTTAGAACCATATCATCCAAAAGATCAAAATGTTGCATGATGCTTGCGAAAATGACAGGACATAAGAACCCTAACACGATACATTAAACGCTAAGCTGGCGTCACAGCATCAAAATTGCTCAACGCTGACCTCCGTAGATTTTTTGTCGTATTTTAGTAAATATGTAACAGCGGTGATGAAGCTGACTGGGGCCTGACGTCGGTCAGTTTTCGTAATGCTGCGTACATTTATATTCGTGAACCCGCGTCGATGTGAGTAAAACCCACGCGCTCGAATGGTCGCGCGCGCGTGATACTGTGTGCATCGCTGCTCATGGGTCATGTTTAACTCCGTGACATTGCCCTTTTTGCAATGCAATATACAACATTGCGCACGGAACGCGGGACAAGACAAAAACAAAACTGGAAAGTGGAAGTAAGCCTTCACGCTGCTGAACCATGAAATGCGTCCATAAAGACGGTTAGTGACGACCACAGAACAACGAGTGCTTCAGTGATTGCACACCCCAGTGACAAAACTCCACAAGACCCTCTGAGAGCAGCCCCTGTTGAGATCTGACAGGAGCGAGTCACCAAGGCGTGAAAACGGCTTTGGCTGACGCAACAGAAATGACTGCGCGCTGGTTTGGTTGAGAAATGCGCTCGTCCTTAAACCCGTCTCCTATTCTGGTCAAGGAAGCTCATCGGCTCGTCTGTGTGTTCCAAGACCTGCGCTCCTATCTCGGATTATCGCCAGAGCATGGCCCACCCGGGCGAAGTCATGCTATTGCACAACGCACGATCGCACCACAGGTGTTGTGCTGCCAGAGAGCGTACGCACGATCACACTACAGGTGTTGTACTGAGAGCGTACGCACGATCGATCGCACAGCAGGTGTTTACTGTCAGACAGCGTACGCACGATCGCACCACAGGTGCCGTACTGCCAGAGAGCGTACGCACGATCACACTACAGGTGTTGTACTGAGAGCGCACGCACGATCGATCGCACAGCAGGTGTTGTACTGCCAGACAGCGTACGCACGATCGCACAGCAGGAGTTGCACTGTCAGACAGCGTACGCACGATCGCACCGCAAGAGTTGTACTGCCAGAGAGTGTGGAAAAGCGGGCAGTGTCTTGAACAGGTAGAGCTGTGTAACAGCAACGTCATAATGTTCCCGTGACTGTTAGCCAGACCGCGCATCCTAAAGTTCTCGTGAACGACAGAAAGTCACCTGAATGTGCACGTAGGGAGGGCTATAATTCATGCGAAAGAAATATTCGACACAGAACCGTTGGTTCTCACCAACGGGTTACCTGCGTGTAGATGCAAAGGAACCGGCATGGAAGAATAAGAACTTGTGCGTCCCCTACGGTATATCTTTCTCTGAACAAGACTAAAAACGCATCTCTCCCGCCCAAGAAAACAGTAGCATTATATATATATATATATATATATATATATATATATATGTGTGTGTGTGTATATACATATACATACACATAATATGCATATACACCATATATATATATATATATATATATATATATATATATATATATGGTGATATAACAATCGTGTTGGAAACATCACAGTGCAAGGTTCCATGCAGCCAGTGGTGGTCAGGGGTCCGGCCCGGGTGACCGGCGGTCGAGGTACCCGAGCGGTGTCTCGCACGAGACGGGACACGTGCTGGAGCCGAGGCCAGCACCGAGCATGGTTGTGAAACGCTTTGGTACTAAGACAAGGGGCTGATCCCGGTCGACGGACATGTTAAGTGCTTACCGCTTAATGGAATCCTGGCCGCAGACAGCTGATTCACGAGACCGCAAACCAAAGGCACCATGACTGCTTTTTTTTAGCTGCGGTGATAGCGATGCATTGCATGTGGCAGCACTGACTACCGAGGCCGCCTAGATTTGGGGATTTTTGTTAGATTTTTATTTCTTTTGATTTGTTTAAGAGTTGAAACGAATCTGAGAAAGATCGAAGAAGGACCGAAGACAGCAGAAACCGCAGAAAAGGCCGCAGGGGCACTCATGAGCGTCTCATTGTTCATCTGATGTGAGCGTGCTTGTTCTACAGCCCGAAGAAGTCATGGTGCTGTTTAGTTATGAAAATGCCACCCACCCAGCAACAATGCAGTGAAGTAACAATGGGCAGTGAAGTACAACTCGGCAGTGAAGGCAGTGAAGTAGCAACTCGATGCTATCTAACACAGGCACTGAAGTAACAACTCGATACTATCAGTGACGAAACTGACACATAGCCGAAGGCTGCTAAAGAAAGTTTGAAGAAGAACGCAAACACAGCTCGAGGCGAACGTCTCAGCGATCGATGACTTCGTAGAGCACCCACCTCACGTCGCCGCTTCCAGACACATCATCATGAAGCTGGCGGTCGACATCAAGCGGCGGGGCTGGCGGCCGGGGCGCTGGAGTCTACCTTGTGAGGCGGTGTCGTCCCGCTGATGATGCGCGCGGCTCCGACTCCGCAGGCCGCCCCGAGGAAGTGCCGTCGGCAACATATCCTGCCGTCGGCGACGCATTCCTCCAGGCATTTTCACGGGCAGGTGCGGCGCGGTGCGACCGGATCCTGCTCTGCACAGCCAGGCTCTGCCCACTTAGGCAACAGCCTGTCGCACCACAGGTAAATGCCGTCACACGCAGCTTTGAAGATGGCATGTGAGCCCAAACATGGGTAACGAGTAGAATTAGGCGATTCTGTCCACATAGTCATATAGCGCGCGACAGCGGCGCATTGGGATATTATTCAATTGCACGGTTATCGATAATTTATGTGGTCAAAAACATCATCATCGATAGCGCCGGCCCCAATCTGGCGGGATCTGCCCGCCTACAAGACCGTCAACAGTGCGTCGACCGCTGTTGGACGTCACTTTGTAAACAACCATCATTTAAAGCGCTTGCTTCGCTTAATTGAGAAGGGGCTTCGGAAGCGGCCTCACAGCCCCACGGGTAAGTTAAGTATGTGCATCACGGGCCGAATGGGCTTATTCGAGGTCAGAAACGGCTTCCATTTGCCAATGAAGGACGGGGGGGGGCGGGAGTGGGAGGGGAGCGGGCGTGCGCTCGACATGTCGGTGCGGGGTTGTTGCTGTGCAGGAGTGTCCACATCGGCGCGGAGTCAGAGCGGCATTTCCTTGACACTCAGAAAGGTAAGAGAGGTGGTGATGGTGATAAGACGTTCATTAATGGAAGTCTGACTGCCCGCAAAAATCGAATCTTCTCTGGCAAATTTGAGCTTAAGAGAGCCCAAGATCCAGTGCACTCACGCGACTAATACGGTCTTTTACCCCCCCCCCCCCCCCCCCGCAGATGTGCTGAAAATCGGCGTGGGCAGCGAGACGGCAGTCACGACTCTTGACTCGTTGACTGCAGGGAGGGGGAGGGAGTGTCGCCGCCTGGACACAGCTCTACCTTTGCGCAGCCCGCTGAGTGAGCCGACGTCTTGCATGACCGCGTCAGCAGTTCGACGGTGGCTGTTTATGCTCACCCAGTCGGGCCAGCCTTCTTTTGTCGCTATGTGGCGATGACTTGACTACGCCGTCGGTGGTCTCCAGCGCGGGGCGCTCCCGGGTGTGAGGCTCCTCCCGCCGACCGGTCTCCAGAGGGGGGCGCTCCCGGGTGTGGGGCTCCTCCCGCCGACCAGTCTCCAGAGGGGGGCGCTCCCGGGTGTGGGGCTCCTCCCGCCGACCGGTCTCCAGCGCGGGGCGCCCCAGGGTGTGGGGCTCCTCCCGTCGACCGGTCTCCAGCGCGGGGCGCCCCAGGGTGTGGGGCTCCTCCCGTCGACCGGTCTCCAGCGCGGGGCGCTCCAGGGTGTCGGGCTCCTCCCCCCGACCAGTCTCCAGAGGGGGGCGCTCCCGGGTGTGGGGCTCCTCCCCCCGACCAGTCTCCAGAGGGGGGCGCTCCCGGGTGTGGGGCTCCTCCCCCCGACCAGTCTCCAGAGGGGGGCGCTCCCGGGTGTGGGGCTCCTCCCGCCGACCGGTCTCCAGCGCGGGGCGGTCCCGGGTGTGGGGCTGCTCCCCCCGACCCCACTGCCGTGTGAACATGTGGGCACGTGTAACGGAGGTGGGGCTACGCTGCTTCGTCGACCCGTCCGGGTCTGCTGTGTCCGACCCTCCGGCGCCCGGGACCGTCTCTGCTGCCGAATAGCTCGCCGGTTCGGGACAACGCGAGCTGACGAGCCCGGTGCCGCCTGGAGACCGACGCCGCTGATGCGAGGTGGGTGTGTCGGTGGGGCCGATCGGCTGAAGCGACTGGGCCTAGCCTAAATTTTCAAGATCTTACTGCGTGTTGACAAATCCGTAGAGATTTCGTGTCAATGCATGGCGGGCACGGCTGTTCTATCGTTTCGTTACCTCTCGACGTTCTTCAGACTTGATGTTAGGGCTATTATTTCTAGTTTTATTTGGGATCTAATACCGAATCTAAAATTTCAACGGCTTCATAGTTCTTTGCAATCACAACCGCTTTGTAGCTGCCGGGAACGAGCAACGTTATCGACATCAGCCTTGGTAATGGTTCTGGTGAGCGTGTATTGAAACCCTATCTGATTGTTGCGTAATAGCAGCCGAATTACGTGTGTTGACATTTAATGTAAGAGACATCAGATAAGCAACGAACCGGATACCCCTGTTCCGATAATACACGTTTGTCTTCCGAACAGCATCGTGGCTGCTCAAGAAGCACACTTAACCTGCAAAGACGAAAAGTGTTGTAAAAAAGCAGTGGTGGAGTATTTCTACAACCACGTTCCAATGCTGCATGAGGGCGCCTGTAGGTTTTGCAACTAATGTGTCGCAGATTTTCCACGAACACGATATCAGGTGGTTAGTGATTCGCCTTTCGCCAGAGCCAGGCCTTTTGAAACGTCTTGCGGTGCACTTACCTTCTTAGTGTTATGCTCAACAACAAACTGAGTGCTGGACCATGTTATGACACGCCAAGCTGCCTCCAGTTCTGACGATCGCAACAATGTAAGATGGGCTGGTTCGCTGAGCGGCCAGCCAATAATCCTAGTCACGAGGAGTGACAGTAGTACGCCACCATAAAGATAGGCTCACTAATTGAGAAACAAAAAGTGAAGAAAAGTCATAAGGTAGTCATAAGGTAGTTAAGTCATAAGGTAGTCAGATTGAAATGGGGGGGAAAGTCATCCAGGTATTTCCAACATTGATTCAATTTGTACATAAAGCGAACAGCGGGAAAGGATACAAGTATTGGACAATCCTAATACACGTCCCGACGTGAAGGAAAGCGCAGCAGAAGCGTAGTTTGGACTCCGGCGTATGGACCGGCGTTTCAGTGAGCGGGTCTGCCTTCAAAAATGGTGGCGAAATAGCGCGAAGAAACTGGTTACCGACACACAAAATTTACCGGCGTGTTAATCATGTCAGGCACCCCACAAGGAGTTAGAAGCGCGCTTGCAAAGAACAATGAGCACAGTAAAAGCCAAGGTATATCTGATATACCTCGTCGTTCCGCGGCTTGGTGACCAAAGTACATGCATCGTGAAACTCAGCTAACATCGCAAGCTATTGTGAGAACTGTGAGGGTTAAGTTACCTATCTTTTCTGCGTGCAGGTGGCTTGCATTCTCGCCAGAAATAGCAGTAAATCTCTAGGGCTCGCTCAACTGACAGAAGAATCATGTAAAAACAATTACTGGCTTCGTTAATGCTTCGCTTAGGTACTGGTTTAAACAACTGAGCAGCGGACTAAGCTTGCTTTAGTTACATTTTCTGGAGGGAATAGAGCAAAGAGTAACGGAGCTATTTTGTATGTAACGGAGTAACGAGTAACGGCGCCAGATTTTAGCAACGGTGCACACCTACGGAAATGGGTGAGTGACACACATGCTAAGAAACCAGGACTGAGGAGTTGCAACGCGCGAACGTGGTCGGAAGAAGCGGAATGTCTAGCTGGAGATTTTTATGGGGTCCGAATTTGCTAACAATTCCCCTGGTGTGTGTGAATGTCTTAGAAAGAAATCTTCAATAATGCACCCACCACGTGATTCTCCAGAGTATGAACTAGGTACATCTTGTAGCTTTACCTTTTTGCATTGCATGGCTCACAAAGGACATAACTGTAATGAGCGCTATTAAATGAAAGATGGCCTCCCAGGTTTGTCACTGCTGGCCCTACGAAACATTTGATTAGAACAGTGTCTGAGTTCCAATCTTTCCGCAGCCCAGCCCAGCTAAAGCTTTCATGATCACTATATTCCAAGACGTTTTAATTGGCTTGTGATTTAGACAAATGACAAAAGTGTTTGAGAGTGTCATAGGCGCATCTATCACATGTGACGCATAGTACTGGGGCTTGAGTATGCTATAGAACTCTAAGTTCGGGCGCCAGATTTGCATGCGTTAAGAGCTTGGTTGGCAGATTTCATAAAGCATCTGATTGAACCGGCTTTAAACCACGATTTGATCAGTCTGGTCTTAGTCAGTTTAAGTTACAATTGGTGACCAGAAAGTCTAATTTCATTCACTCATGGCTTGTTGTCATTAACTAACAAGGAAATCATGTCTTCACCTTATTTTTTTTTTAAAGAACTGATAGACCAAAACAATTATATATTAAAACCGAGGTAAATGTTAATGTTGAAAGCTGGTGAATTGTTTGTGGCATGCGTGATGTGTGACGTGCTAAATGTTTAAGGCTCAAAACTAATTTAAATGCCTGACGATGTCCAACTCACAATGCCGCGCCGTGATTAGTGCGGTGTCTGACATCTGTGTCCACTTCAGGCTGATTTGTTTCTGATTGCAGTTTTCTGTTCTATACAACGTGTAACTCAGTTTTGAAACATGTGATCATGGTTTGGTCATCAGAAAATGGGACGAAATGTTTGTGCTTGAGAGATGCAACCAGCAGCGAGCACGACTATTAGCCAACTGCCTTCCGTCATTGGGGCACCCGGCGCGACATCAGCGCTAAGATGAACGCATGAGGCGGTCATGCTTTCCTCGAACATGAGCACACAACATCCTATGAGGTGTGGTGCCCGCGTGACAATTCTATGACGTCATGATAACTTCACTATTTTTCCAAGCACACCAGGAATGAAGTATGGACAAAATTTTGTGGTTTATAAATGTTCGTAACAATTTTACGGTTTTAGTGTTGGGCATCAGAGTTAAATAAAAATTGTGTTCAAGAGGGACATTTTTTAAATACTTCCTTTCTTTGAACTGTAGCTGCTTGACATAAATTGCCGCACTACTACCCCCGCCTGAGGGGTTGAATGTCTTACGGAATCATCAATTACCCAAAAATTTGGAAATTGCATCGCCGAGAACATTTCGTGCCACTTCCTATATGGCCTAGTTTAAGTCATTAGCGCCACCTAGTCATCTATTGACCTTGAATAAAAAGAAACTGGATGCATTTAGACAGTTTAGGCAACGAGCGACGCGCTATTTTTCATCCACATGCCTTTGTTCAAACGATAGTTTGGGTGCGGCTGTCATGCCCCTCGTCGGCGAGCGTCACGTTATTTGTCCCTATTTTCGTCACCATATTGCCAACAATGCACTCCCTTCTTAACACCGATTTGATTGGTGAATATTTCAAAACAGTTATCAAGACGTACATATCTGCTAGGTATGTCCGTGTGTTGGTCCCATCTCCATTTCTGGTGTGTCTACATGGCATTGCGCGTGAAAGCCGCATTATGCGTGCGTTATATTATCCGAAATGCTTGCAAATGATGCATCTGCCTGGCATGACAGTTGCCCACAGCATGCGTGTTGTAGCAGCGTTGATTACCGTCTTAAGTGAATTTGGCATCTTATATATTGAATTTGACCAATTTCAAATTTCTGAAAGCTATTTCAAGTTGAATTTGGCTTATTTCAACTTGTTCAGCTCATGCGTCTTGACTCTGACTTCATATGACTTGAAATTAAGCTCAGCATTAAGGATTTTCGAACCTTTGAATGAATGGATTGCTGGAACCAGAACACACGCTGAGCAGCGTTTGTTGCGTGGGCGTTGTCCCGCACCATCCGATCATAAAGGTCCCGGTCAGTGTCTTTTCAGGTGGAACGGATGCTTTCATACGATTTACCAAACGAATGGTAAAGCGCTGGGCACAACAAACCGGGAAATGTTGTAGTAGTAGAGGTAGCAATAGAAGTAGCTACCACTACTGCTACTAATACCACCACTGCTGCTACTACTACTAACACTACCGCTGCCTCTACTTCTACTGACACTACCACTACCGTTACTACTACTATCATACAGCCGCTGCTTAATAGAAGCGGCCGACAATGTCAGGTAAGCGCTGATCGCTAGGTCCACGCACCCTTCACGGGCACCATGCCGCGCGAGGCGCTTCGTCTGCCCCATTTGTCATAGAGTGTTGAGGTTTGAGCCTCGTGGTCTGCGCCCGGCTCAATGCTCACACACTGAGCGAGTTATCACATCTCGCTAATCAAAACGGCCCGCCTTCACTTGGTTCGCCATCCCATCGCACGTTTCTTAGCCTAACTTTTCCGATTAATCGGCGGTTCCTGTATCCCGCGGGGCACTGCGAGCATGACAGGGGCACTTTCTCCGCAGCGACGGGACCCGCTCCCATTCGGCATCTGTCGACCACTCCCAAGCGACCCTTGGGGCCGTAGTTGGCGTTATCGACCGCGGCAGTGCCTTTCGCCGTGACTCTCGGGCGTTCCCGGCAGCGGCTAACGCAATCGTTCGCAGTGGCGCCACCTGGCCCACATCCATAGACTTTCGCCCGCTGTGCAAGGAGCAGGTGCAGCGCCCAGCACACCCATACCGGCCCTCTCGAGACGGTGCTAGTCATCCGGCTACACACGCCACCCACGACCGCACGCCTTCGCATGCTGACAAGCATACCCAAGCGGCTGTCCGCGGCACTATGTCAGGTCGTCCAGGTGTTCCGCGGTGATGGCGCGGTCGCCTGGCTGCGGACCAGCGAGTGCTAACAAAACGACTGTTATCATGGACCGCAGTAACGCTATTGAGATCTTCACGATTAAGATTAAGATAAGACTTTCATAACCCTTCCACCTCCTTCCCCCCTCCCCATTGCACATTAGGGCGTCCCCAAAAAAGTCCTTTTTGGAAAAGTATGGATGCTCAGAGCGAGTCTAGTTCTCCGGTTCAATTGGTGTCATTTTTATCCAAACTGATGTATGGTTGGGGGGTGAGCAAATAGCTTAAATTTCGGTAATTTAAAGCCATTTTCGCTCTAACTGAGCCAACACTTCGTTGGAAAAATGGACATTAACGTCATCTTTGGGGGTCTGAGACAAAGCCCTTAGCGCCCTCTTACCGTGCCGACTCCACCTTTTTGGCCATAATATCGAGTCGGTCTGTTACTCGACCGACGCGTGATAGGATTAGTGCAGGGGGGGGGGGGAGCAGAAGTGCTTAGCAATGAAAATGTTTTTAACTGCGCCATGATGGGTGTTTACCAGCCTTGCAACGAAAGTGGCTTGGTGGCATCATCTGATATGATGACAGATGATAATATCTGATGATGTTCTACCTGCGATGATGATGACCATCACCCATCTGGCATCACTTCGACAATTCAATCCTCTTTTAACCTTGGACGAGAGAACAGCAAATCTTAAGCCATGTGGAATGAAAAGATGTGTTAAACGGACCTTCACGTTGCATCGCTATACCACCAAAAGTAGTCTTCAACAATTACATCACGTCGTTACACATCACGTCCATTCGCGCGCGCTCGGGTGGAGGGCTATGCTGATCCCTTCCATGTTTGTTGACCTTCATGTTGACCCAATACGTTTTTTTCTGAAATTTTTCCGACCGGCGCGGCGTAGCCGCGCACAATTTTTGGACAGCTATGGATAGTTGAATAGCGGATCGTTTGGCATCAAAAATCTAGATTTACCTTGTCAGGTCACTGACCTACGACAGGTCAAACTCAGGTCATGGATTCAGCAAAGACAATTTTCAAAGAACGGGTTCAATCTGATGCAACAGCTGAGTGTTAGACGAGGCCATGCATGTCTGAGATAGTTTGTTAGGACACACAACAATTGAATGAACAAATTCCATTGACCTCTGGTCCGGTATGAAGGTCAGACCAAGGTCAAAATCAACCTGGTTTATTACTCTAGAGCTCACTATGTAGGGTAATGTCCGGAGCTAATTTAAAATTTATTGAAGCAAGAACCGCATTATACATCTTCCATGGGCTTTTCAAGGGTCAGGATAAGTCAATGATTTAAGATAACCCAAGTCAAAATTTGGTTCATAGAAACATACTGTCTCGCGCAGTTCCATGCTTTTTCAAATGCAACACTCAAAACAGTCTTGTAGGACTTTGGTCACCGTGGCCTTCGAACTGTCAATCAAGGTCACTGACCTTAAAGGAGTATCAGTGACCTTTTATTCAGAACAGGCATCTAGGTTTTGGGGACAATTTGAACAGCAAATATGAGTTTGACCTTTTTTGACCTTATTTGACGTGAAGGACGTGACCCAAGAACCTCAAATTTTGACAACACTGCGTTCACGTACAGGTCAACACACACTGATAATTTGGTGTCTGCCTTAGCTTCTGAGATCTCAGCAGAGTATCAAATTGACCCTCATTCGGGCGAAGGGTATTCAACCTGCCAACCGGACGGGTTTGAAAGTGCCGGTCTTCTGCCAGTGGGCTCCTACCTCCTGTAGAAGCCACTGCAGCTGATCTTTGTCACCGGTTACAATGTCCACGAAGGTTGCAATCATGAGCACGCCCTTTTCCCTTCCATCGGCTAGCTTGCAAAACCACTGGCTAACATCGATCTGAAGCAGTTTGAATGCGAGCCAAGAGTTGTTTTTCAGCTCGCGCTGTGAGGAAAGAGGGCTCCTGGGGCACGTCTAAGACGTCTCAAATTAAGAATGCTGGAGCACCGCGGGAAATGGCATCCAAAATTTCCCGTCTACCAACATTGGAAAAGTGTAGTTGAAGACGGCAAATGTGACCTTCTGCGGGTAAATCAGATCAAGTTAGTCAAAAATCATGTTGCGGACCCCTCCTGTGGTCTCAAGAACCAAGCATGCCACATCAATGCAAAGAATGGCACTGTACGGCCTCTTTCGGCAGGCGGCGGCCAGATGACATATCCACGGACATGTCAAGCACGCCGAGAGTGTCCCTGGCGCTTTCACGCGTCCAGATGCCTTGTCAGGCAGGCAAGCAGGCAGGCCCCGAGCCAGCGTGCGGCCGCTTTTCTCGCGCCCGCCTCTCCAGGTGGGAAAAGCGTGACAAAGTCTGATCTAGCACCGACGGCGCCACAGCACCGGTCTCTGCCTGCCTAACAGTTGCCGCAGCCGACTGATTTGGCCCGACGGACGCTGCACACCTGTCCTCGGCTCTCGAAACATCAGGTGCCTTCTTTCAACAGCACCCACAAAAGGCCAAGTTCCCGTGGAAATGATTTCCGACGGCAGCGTGGACAAAAAACAGCTGAACAGCACCGGGTCACCCTCATGTCCAGGAAAGGACTAACACACAAGATTTTTCAACTTATCACAAACGACTCCAGCGATTGGTGGGGTCGAAACGCAGCTCGCGCAGACGCGTGTGGGCATTCAAGGCATTCGGTTTTGCTAACGTCATGCAGACCGCCGATAGCCGGGCTTGAAGCGGTCCGCCGGGCCGCTGATTGCCGGACTATAAGCGGTCCGCTGGGCCGCTCATAACCGGGCTATAAGCGGTCCGCTGGGCCGCTGATAGCTGGGCTATAAGCGGTCTGCTGGGCCGCTGATAGTCGGGCTTTAGGCGGTCCACTGGGCCGGTGATAGCCTGGCTAAAAGAGGTCCGCCGGGCCGCTGACAAAGAGTCAAAAGCGTCCTTGGTCACGCCAGACAGGCCGAGTGACATGAAACGCAGCTTGAAGTCATCGTCCCAGCCATACATCAATGCAAATGTTTCGAAATCAGCAATGAACCTGCTAAAGGGCGGACCCTCCCCCGTGAGCCTTAGAGCCGACATGGTCAACCTGCCGGGGAATTGAGACGGGCCAGCCACCCCAGCGTGTTGCTGAACACCTTCCACAACCTCTCTTTCAGCCCTAGAAGAAACGCGACTGTTTGCGTCTCCAGTTTTCCACATTTTGTCAATTCCCGATTCTCTTGAGAAAAATAAATCACATAATATGTAAAGAAGAGTAATACACAAAAGTAAGTAATACACAAAAACATGTACGGCAAAGTCAACTAATTTCTGCCAGAAGATGGTGCGATCAGCGCCAGCAGGAACCAGACGCGCTGAAAATCCAGTCCACCAGCTGCCGCACCAGAATGGCGAGCGCCGGTGTCACGGACCAGCGGGAGGCGAGCAGGTGTCACCAGACGCCAGCAGCAGACGACGAGACCAGCAGCTCTTTACATCTTCGGGCAACCAGTGCCACCGGCCAGAGCACTCAGCTGAGCGCAACAGACGGTTCGACTGGAGGGCAGCAGGCGCGGGGCAGGGTGCCTGAGCATGGAGTCCGCACAACCAGGAGCAGCGGCTGCCTTCAACCCAGAATCAGCAGAACGAGCTGAAGCAAGCCGGCGCGCAAGTGGCAGGGCGCGCAAAATCTCTTCAGTCTTCCGCAAAAAAGACGAGGCGTCCCGCAGCATCGACGAGCAGCACAGCGCGCCATACTGGCAGCAGGGCGCTAACAGCCATCGGAAAGCCGAATAATAACGACTGCTGACAGGGCGCCAGCCCCGGAGCTGGCGCGCCAGTCCCCAGCCCCCAATCGAACATCGCCCCGACCCTTCTGCCCCCTGCGCGCCCCACGCCGTCGCGGCCTCGCCGCCCGGTCATGTGACCCACCGCCGCCGGCCACGGGCGGACGCCCGCTGGCCCGGGGTCACGCGGCACCCGACCGCGGCAGATCCGAGCGGGCCAGATGCACCTCCAGCCTTACACTTATATCAATAGTCCTTTCCGCTCTTTGAATTTGGTGCACCTAGCTGCCTTAGTTTTATATCGAGGGATAGGGGGGGGGGGGGGGACCACACCTTACCGTACCCACTCAAACGCGTCACATTCAAGCGGCAGTATGGCGTATGTGAAGGTTTCTAATGCTTCTTAATCCTTGCTCTACGAGGATCCCTAAGCTCTGCCCTTAAGTTTTCTTCCGGAAAAGCATTTGAACGGTTTTTAAGCACGTTGCTGAAAATTGAGTACCCGATTTTACATTACTGTTGACAAAGCGGTAAATAAACCTTATATCTTATAATAGGCACACCAAGATGAGTTTTTAAGGCTGTTTATCTTATCTATCTATATCACCCTGGTACTGTAACGGATGCTGCCATAGCTATCTTTCTGTTCACTTGTTCAAGGTCAGGCTATCCTAAGACTATCCTAAGTTCAGGCCAGGTCACACTTTGTTTTCGTGTCCAGACCTGACCGATTGAAGATCAAGGAATTTTAACCTTAGTGGCACCTATGTTACAGCTCTGCAGGGTCTTTTAGCGATGCTCTCGCCAGTGATGTGACTCGACTAGTACTCAATGCTGCGACATTTACAGGTCAGTTGCATCGAAGACACTTATTGGTCTCTGAATGAGTCCGGCTCGGCCAATTATAGTCACCCATTTGCAATTGAGGGCCGTGCTGCGAAGGGCGTGTCACATACCGTGCCACTGAACGATAATTTGACTTTTGGCCACGATTTCAGGCATAGAGTGCAAGGGTCTCTTGGACAGTGGCCCTACCGTAAGTGTGTCACACAAATCCGCACTAGACGCACTGTGGCGTGTCAAGCTTTGTCTAACTGCGACCGGTGTAAAACCGCGTTTCAAGGTCGTCTTCCTTTGCCTGAGAGGACCGTGCCTTCCATTCAACTGGGGAATGTGCAACGCGTAATCCCATTGTTTGTTTCCGAGAGCACGGAGGCTCCGTATATTTGGGAGTTGACTTTCTGCAAAATTTTCAGCCATGTGTGACTGGCGGTTTTGCTCACATCTGTGACTACAAGAGTCAGACAATTGACGAACCCATGTGTGACAAGCGTGGTGTGGAAGCCGTCCGAAGAACCGTTGAAGTTGCTGGCACATCGCTGCCCATTGTGGTTCGTAGCATCATTTCCATCCATGTCATTGCTCCCAGCCATGACGTGCTCGCGCACTTGGGGGTCAGAATTTTCAGAGGGGCCAAAAAGTTTTGCGCCGTCCGAGTCGCTACAGTCAGCTGATTTTGACAGTCTTGTGGATTTCAGCATTCTAACCTTACGGAGTCTCAGAAGCGGACCCTGCTTCAAGTGTTGAGGAAACGTGAGAATATGTTTGATGGTCACATTGGGCTTACGAATGTATCGACTCACGCCATTGATACCGGCGGCCATCCCCCTACTGGTCAAACTCACCGTCGGATACTGCCCCATCTGCATGTGTCTGTTTAAGTTCAGCTGGATGACTTGGTGCGGCGGCGGATCCTGGAAAAGGCCTGAGAACGGTCGGTCTTTACCCATCTGCCTGGTTCGTTAAAAGGTCTGGGGAGGTTGGCATTTGCGTAAATCCACGCAGGTTGAGTCAGTTTACACGGTTACTGGCATGCCCCCTGGCTCGGATTGATGATACGTTAGAGACTCTTGCTGGGTCGTCTCTTTACTGCATTTTAGACTTGAACCCCCCCCCCCCCCTTTACCAGATTCCCATTAACGCCGAGGATTGTGACAAGACTGCAATCAGCACTCCTTCTGGAAACCTGAGGTATACCCGTGTAGGTTTTGGGCCTCGGTTCCGCACCTCTCACGTGTGCAAAGCTGCTCGACACCGTTCTGGGTGACCTCCGTCCAGAGTTCTGTGTGAACTATTTCAACGTCCAGAGTCCTGTGTGAACTATTTCAACGTCCAGAGTCCTATGTGAACTATTTCAACGTCCAGAGTCCTGTGTGAACTATTTCAACGTCCAGAGTCCTGTGTGAACTATTTCAACGTCCAGAGTCCTGTGTGAACTATTTCAACGTCCAGAGTCCTGTGTGAACTATTTCAACGTCCAGAGTCCTGTGTGAACTATTTCAACGTCCAGAGTCCTGTGTGAACTATTTCAACGACATTATTGTGCCTGGGGTCGCATTTGCAGATGTGCTCGAGAAGCTCGATGTTGTTCTGTCACGCTTGTGTTCGGCTGGACTGACCCTGAATTTAGCCAAGTGTATATCTTCCCGTGACAAAGCGATCGTTCTTGGAAACATGGTGTCCGTTAAAGGTGTGGACACCTGATCCCGACAAGGTTGCAAAATCCGCACCTGGCCCGAGCCGCGGACGGCAAAGAAGCTTGCCAGTTGCTTGTGTTTGACGCCTTTTGCTGTATGTACGGCAAAAATTTATCTGCAATTGCTGTCCCTCTGATTGACCTGGCTAGTTCTGATAGTGGGTTCCAGTAGTCTAACCACATGCAGGCTGCTTTTTGATTGGCTAAAACGGCTTTGTCAAGAGCTCCAGTAGTTCCAGTGGTTTCAGTAGCCCTGTCTCGTTTCGGTCCTGGGACTGTCACGTTCACTCTTGACTGTGACACAAGTGACGAGGGAAAAGGAGCAGTTTTACTGCAGGAGCAGGATGGAACAGACGTGCATCATTGCATTTCATAATCAACGTCTTTTGAAGTCTCAGGCGAGTAAGTCTTCCACAAAAAAGAAGTTGTTGATTTGTGTTGTGTTTATAGAACATTTTTCATACTGCTCGCGAGGGAGAAAGTTCGAGCTTATAACGGCCATAGCAGCTGGCAGTGTTGATGGATTTCAAGAATCCTTCCGGTATGCTGGCTCGCTGGCTGGACGTGCTTGGGGGTTTCAAGTCTGACATTGCGTATCGGCCCTGGTTCAGGGAACGTGGTTGCTGACGCTCTGAGCAGGAGACCGCTGGAGACTGTTGATGCTGGTTGTGAGACGGAAGCAGCCCCAGCTGTCGGCTGTGACCGCATCACTAGCATCAGTTGGTCTCTGAGTTCCATTCAACAAGAGCAGGGGAGGGGCACGAGCATTACCGATATAACTCGCCATCTCTCCGCAGGTCATCGGCAGTTGTGTCATCGGGTTTCAGGGTACGCCGTCCATTGTTGCGGCAGTGGCCACGTATTTGTCTTGTTTAGGTGTCTTGTTCTGTGTTTTCAAAAGGCGTTCAAGTAACAATGAGCGGTTGTAGGTAGTGGTGCCTTCCAGCCTTGTGCCCGGGGCCCCGACGCCACTTAATGCCAGTTCGACCGGAGGCCACTTAAGCCGCGATAAGCCGTGTTTTCCCTGGTTTAGCTAAGGTTCTGGTGGCGGACTATGGCAGATAACGTCGAGTGCTGCTTATCAGAGCTGTGAGCGTTGCAGCTCTCCTAACACACCCGTCCCGCAGCCTCGTGCATTAATGAGAGAGCTGCGATCGTCCGAGCCGCGGGAGATGGCCTCCATTGACTTTCTGACGAATTTACCCACAGCAGCGCGAGGCAACAAAAATCTGCTTGTGTGCAGTGACGTGAGCCTCGGAGGTGAGCCTCGGACGTGGGGCCTCGGACGTGAGCCTCGGACGTGATGCCTCGTACGTGAGCCTCGGACGTGAGCCTGGGACGTGAGCCTCGGACGTGGACGGTTATCCTCGACGTGATCTGGAACGTGAGCCTCCGGACGTGAGCCTCGGACGGTGAGCTCGGAGCGTGAGCCCTCGGACGTGGAGCCCTCGGGACGGTGGGGCCTCGGACGTTGAGGCCCAGGACGTGAGCCATCGGACGGTGAGCCTCGGACGTGGGCCTCGGACGTGCAGCCCTCGGACGTGAGCCTCGGACGTGAGCCTTCGGACGTGAGCCTCGGACGTGAGTCTGGGACGTGAGCCTCGACGTGAGCCTTGGAACGTGACCCTCGGACGTGAGCCTCTGACGTGAGCCTCGGACGTGAGCCTCGGACGTGAGCCGCGGACGTGAGCCTCGGACGTGAGCCTCGGAAACGTGAGCCTGCGGGACGTGGGGCCCCTCGGACGTGAGCCCCTCGGACGTGAGCCTCGGGACGTGCGCCTGGTACTTGAGCCTGGGGTCGATGAGGCCTCGGACGTGAGCCCTCGGACCGTGAGCTTCGTCCTGGTCCGATTGACTCGGAACTCGATGCACCCTCGTGATCGGAACTCCGAATACGTAGCGACATATGTTGACCGCCCGTGTGCCGGTTTGTGCAAAGAATATCACTTTGCTATTAGCAGGTCTGACGGGAACAGTGCCAGAAACAAACGGTTATACGAGCGTAAGCTGAACGAGTTCACTTACCAGTCAGGTGGAGCAGTGTCTCGGTTCAAGCTCGTCGCCAGGCGAGGCGAGTAGTTAACTTCATTCGGCAATGGAAGCGTGCTGTTGTTGTGGCCAAAGCAGGCGTGCTCAATAACGGGGTCCGGCTTGTGGATAGCGGAAAAATGTGCACCACAACATGGCTAAACCCCGTCCTGTCCCCTGAGCTATCGTGGCGTCTGAGTTAAATGAGCGTGAACCTGTTGCTGGTCCTTGATCGCTTGAGCTGCATAACTATGAGCCTGTCACATGTTCGGACGAATCCGCACATGTGAGTGTCTTCTTACTGCTGGGCGCGAATGGGATGAAGGCCGCCGGTCCCACTCACCGTTCCTCTGACCTCGGGTCTACCTCTGAGCAGACACCTGCCTCATGCCATGACCAGGTCGGGAGTGCCGCGAGCGGCGGAGCCCCCAGTGCCGACGCCGAGCGTGTTGCGGCGCTCCAGGCGGCCGTCTGATCGGTGTGGATATTGAGTCATGCTGACCGGGACCTGATCCAGGCTGTGCAGGTTCTGTTTAGTCGATGCGCTTCAGTCAGTTATTGATTTTGCCATGATTTGTTTGAACGTGTATGGTGCTGTGGAAATCTGTGCTACTAACATTGGTGCTAGCTATTAAAAGTGGTGAAAGCTTATTTCGAAATCACACGTTGGTTGGCGCAAACTACCTTTGCTACTGTAAATGAGTGCCGTGGAGTTGGTGAAACAAAATCGGCTGGGGATGGGCATCAGTCGTGGGCGCCGACGACTCATTGCGGTCTGTGATTCGTGTTCGACGGGGATCGAAACACAGCCGTTATCACTGACCCCTGACTTGGTGGGCAGATCGATGCTGATGAGCTGATTTTGTGGGCCATGTCTGACGGCTGACAAGATCATCTTGTATTCGCTGATTTATCGTGCTAATCTTTGTTTTCTAGCGTGCAACGAAGTGCCACTTACAGTTTAATATCTGTGTCCCCAGGAACTGGCGTATGGAAGGCGGCCCGTCTGCGGTGGCTGCATTGGCAGCCGAGTTTTGGAAGGCGTGGCTGGCTGTCTGCGGTGGCTGCGGTGGCTGCGGTGGCTGCATTGGCAGCCGAGTTTTGGAAGCGGCGCAGCGTCACGCTCGACGGCGTTCGGCTGCCGTCGCCTGTTCGGGTCATTGTAGGCACCTGGTGTGACGTCCTTTGTGTTATGCTGTACTGCTCGGCTTTCCCAAGCGTATAGGAGGGTAGGGCTGGACTGCGTATAGTGTAGGGCTGGGCGTGCATCTGGTCCGCTCGGACCTGCCGCTGTCGGCTGCCGCGTGACCCTGGGTCGGCGGGTGTCCGCCCGTAGCCGGCAGCGCTGGGCCATGTGACCAGACGGCGAGGTCGGGTCGGTGCGGCGCGCGCAGGGGGCGGAAGGATCGGGGCGACCGTCGGTGGAGCAGCACTCTGTCTTGAGCTGCGCCGCCAATACAGGGTCAAGCAACACAGACTTGCAAGAAAGGTCTTGAGCCTCTGGTCTTTCGACAACATGAGCTCAGGGTTCTAATGCTAACATTTCTCTACCTTCAGTATATCGAGGCCCACACAGGACTTTGTGCGTCCGAATCCCAAATGGGGTTTCTCGACGGTTCCCCGATTTTCTGGTCGGAAAATGCTTGAGATCAGCTCCGAAAGTGCGACAATTCGTTTAGGATTCCCAGCCTGTTCCGGACCCTTTCCCAATATTTCCTTAATCGAGGTGTCCAGAGAGTTTTCTGAGCTGCTGCCGCGATTTCTCATTGTAAATGTCCAGTCCCCATCGGGATTTGCGAACCACTCCCCACGCGTCCGGTTAGAGAATCCCGAGCATTCTCCGAGATGCTATGGCGATTGTGCATTGAGAATGACTTCCCAAGCAAATTCCAAATTTGACGGTCTGGGAGGCTCGGGAAAATACCGAATGTCCTCGAGCGATGGCCGATGGCAAGGGCTCGATCGGAAAAAAATATCGGCAACCCGAAACATTTCACTAGCCGACTGGAAATACTTGGGGCTTTCCAAGATTTCGCCATCTTTCCTCAACTTATCCCAAGGGAAGTTGCTGCCTGGGGATATACTGCTTAAACGCATTATCCAGTAGAAATCGGTTATATAGCGGAGCAGGTTAACAAGCAAATTAGTTTCTTGCACATTTGATCATGCAGAGCAAGCAGGCTTGAAACTGCGAATATTGTCAATTTTACCAACGTTTGCTTGATAATGCAGTTAAACCTTAACCAATAACCCCTGGTATATTGAAGGTTACTGATAAGAAAGATGAACTCACAACCGGTGGGACTCAATGTGAACTCAGGTTGTGTGCACGTTGTTCATTTCTAGGTGATAACATGCATGTCAACTGAGTTGAAACAAGGCCTAACTCTTAAGTCAGTCTGAAGCTCTGTTGTCGCATTTCTAGAAAGATGTCCAAACGATTGCCTTCGCTGGCAACCGCATCCTGGCTGTCAGCTGGGGGCTGCGCGACGGACAAACGGAGCGCCAGCAAAATTGCATCGGAATCTCGCGAATTCTCTTCCTATTAATGATTGGCAATGTGTTCAAAGAAATTCATATTGAATTTCCCCACACTAAAGTTGGGGCGGGGGCGTTCGCAGTGTCCACGTCCATAGTGCCCACAGTTCGTGATGTCCACAGAATAGTTATTTCTACCAGCGTCTGTCAGGGTAAGAAGTTTCACCCTGACAGGAGAGATGCGTGGCTAAGCGTCGTGACGTCATTTTCTCCGATCTTGTAAGCAGTCCAGCACCATTGTTGCGCGGTGAATCCTCCGCGCTCTCCCGAAGCCCGACTCTGACTAAACTCGACTGGGTAGAGACCGACTCTGCCTAAACTCGACTGGGTAGAGACCGACTCTGCCTAAACTCGACTGGGTAGAGACCGACTCTGCTTAAACTCGACTGGGTAGAGAACCGACTCTGCCTAAACTCGACTGGGTAGAGACGACTCTGCCAAACTCGACTGGGTAGAGACCGATCTGACTGAAATTCGACTGGGTGGAGACCGACTCTGATAAACTCGACTGGGTAGAGACCGACTATGCTGAACTCGACTCGGTAGAGACCGACTCTGAATAACTCGACGTGGTAGAGACCGACTCTGAATAAGAAGCAAAATCGAAGGCCTGAAGCAAAAACCGACTGACTGAAGCCTTTTCTGCGCATTAACAGATGAAAACCAGCCCTACAGCAATAACTTATCTTTTGCGTGTACCGACGGCGCTGTGTGAGCGGCTTTGCTGGGGCAGTCACGTGGCAGGCGGTACAGGACGGAACTGGCGTACAAAAAGGTCGTGGTGGCGTGGAGTCAGGCCAAACATCCGTCGGCATTAAAGCTGGCCCTTTTTATATTTGGAATAGCCGCCCCCCCGCCCGCACCCAAATTTGGAAGCACGTCCGCCCGGCAAAGGAGGTGCCCGCCCCCCCCCCCCAAAAAAAACCGCATGGGCCCGCCAGCCTTTTTTTCAATTCAGGTACACATGCTTAACCTTTTGATGACACTATTGTTAAAGCGAGAGGCTTTAAGAAACCTTAAGGCACTTTCAACCAATTTCAGGCACGCGTATTAAGCTTAATCATAATATAAGTATCACCATAGTAATCTCCAAATCTACAGATATTCATTCCTACACCTGTTGACACACTGAGTTTTTTTTACTGCACTGTCACTGCTGAATTTTATTCACTTTAGGATCTGAAGCTATGACTCATTTTGAAGAGACTGCTCGAAAATACAGTTGCAATTCCTCTGGGCTCTGGTACTAACACATGCAATTACTTTGGTTCCAGACATGAATTATTTTTGTCTAAGACAAAATCATTTCGGTTGTTTAGAAAGCTCTTTTAAAGGAACCAGCAATCTATACCCTAAAATGCAAAAACTAAACAACTCCAACTAGCTCAAGAATTTCACCACCAAGACCCACTTAACACTTACCTGGGTTCATATGATAAATTCAGTCCTAAATGTGCATGTATGTTGGCATGCCTTATGTAAACGGACTTTGCCCACCCAAGGCATAAAGATTGTTGGTACTTCAAAGTAGCCAAGTGGTCAATTTTACGAAGAAACACTGACATGTATGAATAAAAGTGGATAGTCTCACACATAAGCACATTTTATAATATGATATACATAAACACCACCCAATCCAGACATTGGATGGTGTTTGCTGCTTGATCGTGCCCTGTGTACCTGCATCAGTCACGTGTGCACGCAAGTTGCTGAGTATTTGCATGTGACCTGTGTTCTCCGTAACTTGTGATGTATTGGAAAATTGTGTGCCAAATTCACGGGTGTAGTTTTGCAAAATATTGACATGCTTGGGGTGGGCTGCAGTTTACCAGGAATTGCTGACTAGTGGTGTACAAATTTGTGGTTGTGAAAACACAGGTGGGACAATTTTAGGTGCAGAAACACCGCCAATACGCGCGATGCTGTCGGCAGTGCCCGCCAGGGGCCGTGCAGTAATCCCGCGCCCTGCGGGCTTGTGAGATCAAAAGTGGCAGCACGGGTCGTCAGTAACCGCTCAATCATCAAGGGGGGGGGGGGTCTGAGTTATGGCAGGTGTGTCATGTGTACGCAGTGATTTACGAAGGTATTGCTTTGGGAATACAGATGTTCAGCCTGGCTGACGTAGAGTGTGGTTGGAACAGTATGGACAATGTAGCCATTATACATGCGAGAAAATTGCACATGAGTCATTTCATAGGACTGGAAGGGTTGACAGCATTCCCCGCTCCTCCTGTTGCCACCATTATGCTGGATCGGTTGTTCATATGCTTCATACGGCCTGCTTCTGTACAGAGTATAACTTATGCACATATTTAAGAAGGGTGTTGCCAGCAATGGCTGCAGTAATATAGCCAATGGCAGAAACAGGTACCATCTGTGCCTCCCCGCCCCTAGCTCACACAGCTATGCCTGTATTAGGGGAAGCAGCGCTATAACAGATGAAAAGCAGGGGCAGGCGCACTTGCCTGCTTACAGCTATTAATAATATATATATATATATATATATATATATATATATATATATGGAGTTTGTCTGAGATCATCCGCATTTTTGTAATTGAACAAGAAACGATATGGAGATGTCCGTTAACAGCAACGTTGTAATTTTGCGCCAGAAACGCAACTGTCCGCGCAGATGTGCAGGAATGTCTTCAGAGGCGGACGTGGGAATCCGGGGTGCAGTCAGAGCCCTGGTGAGGAATGGGGATACGGGGCTGACAAAGGTCGCTCATGGTTGAAAGCCCCCCCCCCCCCACCCCGCTAAAAGAATCACCTGTGTTCTCATTTGATTTCGAGAGGACGCGTTTCTCTCCATGAAATTTTATGAAATTAGCAGCGCACAAATTTTAAATTTCATGAAATTTATTGGTTTCTTTGATTAGAACAGAAGCCAGAGGAGTTATCGGGGGATACCATTATGTTTGTATCTTGGTCAATCACCTGAACAAGGCGATCGTTAAATGACTGCATGTAGCAAACCACCGGCGCTGTTCATTTTGTGATGGTTAAGTGGATTGTTCCTAGGCCGATACAACCTGGAGTCTTTACTGCATAGCTTTTCTGAGTTCTAGAGAGATATTGAGGGCACCGTAAGCGTTGGCTGTAGATAGAAGTGAGGTGAATAGAATTGTAGTCACATTGCCAACTCACGTTCGTCTAAGAGTGTTCAGCCTGCCGAGTCGGAGTCAATTATCGAAAAAAATGTAGCATAACTTTGAAAATGTGCGCTGCTAAATTCAGATTTAAGGGCCATGTGCGCACGCACGCAAGACCAGCCGCGAAATTCCAACTCGGAACGACAGCAGGTTTAAAGGCTAGCGTAGACGCGCGTCTTCAGGCGGGGAACAGTAACAGT